>NW_007726799.1:381095-389423 GCF_000696425.1 Galeopterus variegatus
ACTGACCAGCTGCCAAAAAAAAAAAAAAAAAAAAGAGAGAGAGAGAAAGTTCTGTGGATGGTTTTGTCCACACCGCAGTCTGTATTTTCCTAGTCATGACCACTTTAAAGTCTGCATAAGTTCAGTAGTTCTCATCTCCTACATCGAGTTCAGATCAGAAGGCCACTAATGCTGGAGTATTTACCATAATCCCAGATTTGAAGTCTTACCAAAGGGGCATGGATGTTAAAAGACTTAACGGTGGTCCAGGTTCAAGGTCAGAAAATAGAGCATAGGTGATGGACTAATTAAAACATGCCAGGGTCAGTGCTCTAAAACAGGAGGGTATTGATGGTGAACTCACTAACCAAAGCCCTTGTTTAAGGTCAGGCCAGAGGGCATTAACAGGGGTCACCTAATCAGGGCCCTGGGTGGAAGGCAAACACTACCAAGAGGGAATCAACAGTGGAAGAATGAGCAGAAACCACGGTAAAAAGTCAGATAAGAGGGGCACTGATAATAGAAGAGTTAATACACAGGGTTCAATAAGAGACCAGAAATTCATTGGTGATGAAATAAAGAGACCCAGATTTGAGGTCAGATACAGGGCCAGGATTTTTAATTAGTTAACAATTGTTCTGTTTGAATATCTAGAAGGAGAGGTAGCTCTTGACGTTGGAATAGTTAGCAAATGCTTGAACTCAGACTAGAGGGGCATTCATGGTGTAATAATTAACAGAGGCCCTGGTTTAGGGTCAGACCACAGAAAAAGGGATGGGGACAATTGAGGTCAGTCAAGAGGGGAATAGATTCTGGAATAGTTAGCAGGGCCTGGGGTTTGAATTCAGACTCTAGAGGCACTGATGCTGGGAGAGATAACAATTGCATAAGTTCAATGACAAACGCACAAGGCACTGGTAATGGAGCAGTTATCAGAGGATCAGGTTCAAGGTCAAACCAGAGGGGAGCTGATGGTGATATATTTAACAGAGGACTGGGTTTGAGAACAGGGCTGGTCTGGAATACTTAAATGGCTATCTTGGCTAACTAGACCAGTTGATTTGAACGTGGAAGAGTAAACAAGTCCTGGGTAAGAATCAGGCAGACCAGGGAGCAAGGATAGTGGAAGAGCTTTGATCAGGGATCAGGATGACATGGAAGGTGGAATGACTACAAAAGAGAACCCTGGTTTGAGAACAGGCCAGAAGGACATTGATACTGTACTGGTTAATATTGGACCCATTGTGAGGTCAGACCAATGGAGTATGGATGGTATGAGTGAAAATAAAATGGCTGAAGTCCAAAGTCAGATCAGAGGGGACTGAAGGTTGAATAGTTAAACAGAAGCCCAGGTATGACCAGTGTGGCATTCTTGGATGAAGAACTGACAAAGGTCTGGGTTTGATTTGAGACAAGAAGGGCCTTTAAGCTAGAATATTAAATGAAGGCCTGCGTTCAAGGCCATGCCAGAGGAGCAGTGATGGTGGAACAGTTAACAGAGACCCAGTTTTTAAGGCAGACTAGGACACTGATGGTGGTATTGTCGATAGAGGAGCTCAAACCAGAGAGGTGGGGATTTTGGAATAATTCAAAATCAGATCAGAGCCCTTTGATGTTGGAAGTTAACAGTAGTCTCAATTCAGTCAGACCTGAGGGCTGATGATGGAGGAATAGTTTAGAGAAGTCTGGGTTTGTGGTCAGGGCAGAGGGGCACCAGCAGTGGGACAGCGAATGAAAGCTCTGGGTTTTGATTGGATGAGGGGCCTGTCACGTTGGATTAGTTAAGAGATGCCCATGTGAGAATTCAGATCAAAGGGGACTTGGAGCCAAAGCTTCCAGAGTCTGAATTCAAGGTCAAACCAGAGATGACTTGATGGTTCTAGAGTTCAAAAAGGCCCAGCTAGAGCAGAGGGCCAGTGATGGTGGGATATTAACCAGAGGCCCTGTTCAAGGTTGGACCAAAGAATAGTCAGCAGAATTTCAGTTCCAAATGGAACCAGAGGGGTATTGATGGTGAAATAGTTTGCAGAAACTTGGGTTCAAGGTCAGAACAGAGTGGAAGTTAATAGGCCATGCAGGTCTGAGGCCTACCAAGAGGGAATTGATACTGCAATTATGACCAGAGTCCAAGGTTCAGGATCAATCAGAGGGACAGTTATTGAGGAACAGTAAATAGAGGCCAGGGTTCAAAGAAAGATCAAGTGAGTATAAATAGTGGAATAATTTATTGAGGTCAGGCCAATAAACTATTCCACTATAGAGTGTGGAAAAGTTAACAGAGGCTCAAGTTTAAGTATCAGCTCTAAGGAATATTGATAATGAGTTAAACCTAAGGCCCAGGGCTGGCCCGTGGCTCACTCGGGAGAGTGTGGTGCTGATAACACCAAGGCCACGGGTTCGGATCCCATATAGGGATGGCCGGTTAGCTCCCTGGCTGAGTGTGGTGCTGACAACACCAAGCCAAGGATTAAGATCCCCTTACCGGTATCGTTAAACAAACAAATGAACAACAAACAAAAAAACAGAGGCTCAGGTTTGAGGGTAGACCAGACGGACACTGATGGTAGTAGAATTTAAAGTGCTTGGGTTTGAGGTCATACTAGATAGGCACTGGTGGAGGAAATGACAAGAAATGCCCAGATTTGAGGTCAGACCAAAGAGACAGTGATGGTAGAATAGTTAACAGAACCTTTGTTGCAGAAGGAGTCGTCAAAAGAAATGGAGTCACTCGGTGAGACAGAGAACACAGATTTATTATGCTGGCAGACTCAGGGGAATTAGCATTCCAAAGACCGGAGCCCAGAATGCCGGGAGAACTAGCCTTAAATACTCTTTTTGGGTAGGTAAGCAGCCAGCATTTCTATTGGCTCTGTCTGTATTCAGGCAGAGTTACCTAAATCGGGGGTCTTTAACAGGTGGTTAACTAGTTTTGGGTAAGGGGCTTCATCACAGCTGGGTGCAAGGGCAGGAAGTGTGGTTGAAGAATGAGACTACTTCCATGAGGTCTTGAGTAGGGGTCTTCTTTAGCACAAATTAAAAAGCAACTTTGTCTCTCATCTACACAGGAAATTGCTGGCAGGCTGTGGTTTAGTACTAACACAGGAAGGCTAAACACTGACAGGCTTGTAACCACAGAGCTACAGAGTGCAGAAATGCATTCAGCTGTTAACCCTTAACCCAACTCTAAATAAAAACTTACATACAGGCAAATATTAGCTGGAAAAAAAATTAAAATAAGTATTAAAGCAAGGGGAGGACAGGGAACTAAGCTATTTCACCCTGGGCTTAAGTCTGGACCACATGGGCATTAATGATACAGCTGTTAACACAGAGGTGTAGATTGGCATTGATGCCATAAGAGGACTGATGGTGAAATAATTAATAGAAGCCCAAATTCAAGGTAAGGGCTGAAGGTCCTTGAGGTTGGAATGGAGCAAAAGGGTGTTGATCATAAAATAATTAACAGAGTTCAAGTTCAAGGTCAGATCAGAAGACAATTGCTGGTATACAGAAGCCCTGGTTTGAGATTTGACAAATGGAACACTGGTGGGGTAATTATTAACAAACGCCCAGCTTCAGGCTCAGACCAGAGGGTCTCTTGGTTCAAAGTCAGACAAAAGGCATAGAACAGCTACTGGAAGCCTGTACTTGAGACAAGACTAGAGTGGCCCTGGCGGCGGAATGGTTAACAGAGCTTCAGATGTGATGTCAAACCAGAGGCACAGTGATGATGGACAAATTAACAGAGGCTCAAGTTTGACTGATAACATTATTTTTTATTCTTTCTTTATTATTTGCCCATTATTTTATTTCCTCTTAGGTTGTGAGTCAAAAAATAGCATCACCAAGATAAATTTAAAGTAGAATGTCAATTCTGCCACCTCAAAATTTCACAAGGAGGAAACTCCCAAAATCATGCACAATGAAAATCATGATCAATCATCTTGAATCCAGATTCAATAAAGAACATAAAGAGCGTGAGGAAAAGAAAAAGCGTTAGAGAAAAATGAGGTTCCCCCAAATTATCTTGCCATCCACAGACCTTGGCTGAAACTGAGCATCTGTTTGGTGTTGCAGACCACGCAGAGAAGAGTTAGCAAAACAGGCCTGACCTACTGTTCTTGCAAAGGCCTGCTTTGAGGGTGGCCCTTGGCTGGTATCTGGGAACTTAGATTTCAGGAGGGGTTTTCACCCTTTCCTAAATGACAAGAGTGGCTCACGGTGCCTAAACTGCTTGTACAAACAATGTGGTTTCTGCTGAACACCTGTTTTACTTCTAGGAGTCTGGAATTGGGGTATGTGACAGGAAGGGGGTGCCTATGTTACCAGCCCCCAATAAAAGCCCTGGGCACTAAGTTTCTAATGAGCTTCCCTGGTTGGCAACATTTTACATGGGTTGTCACAACCCGTTACTGGGGGAACTCACGCCTGTCTCCCCTGGACTTGGCCCCCATGCACCATTTCCCTTTGCTGATTTTGCTTGGCATCTTTTTGCTAGAATAAATCATAGCCACGAGTCCCCAGGTTGGAGTCTCTGTGACTCTGCGGATTGACGCTAAGGTCCCAAGATGTTAGCCACGGTTCCAATTGATGGATATGTGGCCGTGCACTGAGCTGGAGGAGAGGCTCTTTGAATTTCTGGTCACACTGACGTTTTCTGGCTATTGACAAGGGATTTTGGTTTTTGTTCCCCTGTCAATACCCAACCTTTCTCTCCTCACTGAAGGCTCCCTCAAATACTGAGCATCACCTTTTGGTCTCTGAGTTGCTCCATGGCTTGAATTTGGGACTTGGATGGGCATGGGAGAAGACAGGGGTGGTTGGAGGGTTTCTCTGGGGGTGGAGAAAGATTCCCCATCACTGCTGTCCCATGGCAGGGCCCCTAGCTCAGCCTTCAGGTCCATGGCTGCCCCTGCACCAGCTTGGCACTCCAAGCACTCACCACCTCTGCACTAACTGGTGGGAGACAACCTGATGCACAGACAGCTGTGGGGCCCAGGGAGGGGCTGTCACGTCTGGGACACTCAGCCCCCTGAGGAGACAGCAGAGTCCTGCAGCCTAATATGATGAACCCCCCAGGGTAGAACCCAACTACTCCTCCACTGTCACTCCCTGCTGTTGGTCCCCATCATTGCTGTCGCAGTGGTCCCCTGCTTCTGCCCTCACCTCTACAGTGTGTTCCCTTCACAGCAGCCAGAGGGAGCATGTTATGACAAAGTCAGATCCTGCCCTCCTCTGCTCAAAACCATCTGGGGACTGCCCCTCACCCAGAAGAAAAGCCCAAGTCCTCACTGTGGCCCACGAAGCCCTATGGCACCTGGCCTGTCCGACCTCATCTGCTATCACACTCTGGCCTATACAATGATCTTTCTGGCATATTCCAGCCTCAGTGTCTTTGTCCTGGCTTTTCCCTCTGCCTAGAATGTTCTTCCCCACACAGTATGGCTCCCTCTCACTTCATTCAGGTCTTTGTTTAAATGTCACTCTTTCAAGAATGTCTTCCCAAACGAAGTCACCAAAAAGAGCCCAACCCCCCACTGCTGCAACTCTTTCTCCCATCCTCACTTTAGACTTCTGGGTACCACTAGGTCTTTAGCTGACTTATTAACATGGTTTTGTTGACTGTCTACTTGCCCCCACTAGGATGCGAGCCCCATGAGGGCAGGGGCTTCTGTCAGTTTAGGTCACAGCTGTATCCCTTGTGCCTAGAACAGTTCCTGGCACATAGTGGGCACTCAATAATGTCTGTCAAACACAGGACAGTGAAACACTTCAAGCAAAGCCTGCTTCTGAGCAGACATCCGATCACTGCTAGCTCAGTGAACGGGTACAGTGACACAGGAAGGCAGGGGGGGAAAGGGCCCACCCCACCTCAGGTCCAGCAGCAGCCGCTCCCCCCCAGCTCTTGGCAGAGCTGGGAGCCAGCCCTCAGCACAACCGCCCCAACTTTATTTACAACACGAGGCGGGGGTAGTGGGGGTGGGATGGCGGCGGACAGTGGCGGAGCCAGTAGGACCCTACTTCTGCTCTCGCCTCCACACGATGACCATGCCACTGGCATCGCTGGAGGCCAGCAGGCTCTCGTCACAGTTGAAGCTGACGTCAAGCACGGGCGCGCTGTGGCCTTGCAGCTTGTTGACAGCAGCCTTGGCCGCCCGCTCCACATCAAAGAAGTGCACGCACATGTCCTCACTGCCCGTCACTGTTAGGGCGAGAGAGAGGCCCTCAGAAGGCATTTGTGGTGGCCTGGATGTAATGTTCCTGAAATGTAGTAGGTGCTGGGGAACTTATGTCTGAGGTGTCCTGCCTCCCTCAGCATAACATGGGAAAGTTGGAGGGGACTATCCCAAGATGGCAGGTCACCTGGATGTTCGGTTGTGTGCACATGAGAACTCAGGCTGTCTCGGGGACTGAATGTACAGTGTGAGCACTCTGGGCTATTTTGGGGTTAGTGTCTCATACTGTGAGGACTCTGGGCTCTTTGGGGATCTCTGTAGGAGGAAGTAAGATGTCTGGGATGTTTGGGGGGGGTCTACGTCTGAGTCTCTAAGGTCTTTTAGCTGTTTGCACGTCTGTATCTGATGCTGTGAAGTCTCTCGGATGGTTGGGGCCCTGGTCTCAAACTGTTAAGCCTCTACGATGTCTAGGGATCTGAGTATCACATTGAGAGGTCTCCGGGTTTTATGTGGGTTTCAGTTTCATGCTGAAATCTCTTGGAGTTCTTTAGGGTCTGTGTCTCAAGTTATGAAGTCTCTGGCCTGCATGGAAGTCTATGTCTCAGGATACCAAGTCTCTAGACTGTCTGTGGATTTGTATCTCAGACTGTGACTTATCTGGGCTATTTGGAGGGCTGTATCTATAGGGGCAAGTTTGTCCGATTTTGGGGGGTCCAGGTACAGGCGGTGACATCTCTGGAGTGTTTAACAGTTTCAGTGTGAGCCAAGAATGACTCAAGACTGTTTGTCAACGTGTGTCTCTAGCTAGAAGGGTTCTAAGCCCTCGGAAAAGCACTATTCCAGTCTGTGGGGCCACTAGGCTATTTGTGGGTTTCTGAGGCAACGTGCGAGGGTTCTGACTCTAGGCCGTGAGGGGACCCGAGGTTCAGGTTGTGAAATCTCTGGGCTGTGTGAGGGTCTGCGTCTGAGGCTCGAAGGACCTGGGATGCGTACGTGTCTGTGAGCAGAACGCGAGGTGTCTGGGCTCTTTGGTGGTCGGCGAAATCTCTGGAGTCCTTGCGGGCCTCCGTTTCGCTGTCTGAGGCCTCTCAGCCATGTGGGGTCTGCATCTCTGCCGTGTCTGGGCTGAGTGGGGACTGTGTGTCAGGCTGTGAAGTCTCTGAGCTCTTTGGGGATCTGTATCTCAGGCTGTGAGGTCTCTGGGCTCTATGAGGGTCTGTGTCCCGGGCCGTGAGGTCTCTGGGCCGGATGCGGGGGGTCTGCTCTCAGGCTGTGAGGTCTGTCGCCTGCTGGGGGTAGTGTGTTTTAGGTTGTGCGTTCTCTGCCCTATTTGGAGGTCTCAGTGCAACGTGTTAGGTCTCTGGGCTGTTTGGGGGTCTGCGTCTGAGGCTCGAAGGACTCTGGGATGCGTACGTGTCTGTGAGCAGAACGCGAGGTGTCTGGCCTCTTTGGTGGTCGGCCAAATCTCTGGAGTCCTTGCGGGTCTCCGTTTCGCTGTCTGAGGCCTCTCAGCCATGTGGGGTCTGCATCTCTGCCGTGTCTGGGCTGAGTGGGGACTGTGTGTCAGGCTGTGAAGTCTCTGAGCTCTTTGGGGATCTGTATCTCAGGCTGTGAGGTCTCTGGGCTCTATGAGGGTCTGTGTTCCGGGCCGTGAGGTCTCTGGGCCGGATGTGGGGGGTCTGCTCTCAGGCTGTGAGGTCTGTCGCCTGCTGGGGGTAGTGTGTTTTAGGTTGTGCGTTCTCTGCCCTGTTTGGAGGTCTCAGTGCAACGTGTTAGGTCTCTGGGCTGCTTGGGGCTCTGTGCTTCAGGCTATTGAGGTCTCTGGACTGTTGGGAAATCTCCTTCACGGGCTCTTTAATCTCTGGGCCAGGTGCAGTCTGCGAGTCAGGCTGTGAAATCTCTGGGCTGTTTTCTGGGGTCTGCGTCTCGGNTCGGGATCTAGCTTTGAGACTCTGGGTCTCTTAGCGGCCAGGGGTCTCCATCTCTGACGTTTCTGGGCTGTCTGGGGCCTGCGTGTCAGGCTGAGAGGTCTGTGAGGTCTTTTGGGATCTGTGTCTCAGGCCGCGACGTGTCTGGGCTATGTGAGGGTCTGTGCCCCAGGCTTTGAATCCTCTGAGCTGCTTGAGGGTCTGTGTCTCAGGCCGTGACGTCTCTGGGCTGTGTGGGGGTCTGT
>NW_007726799.1:391605-391943 GCF_000696425.1 Galeopterus variegatus
TTCGGGGCTGTGCGATGCGCGACGATTCCGCGTGCGCTGGCACAGTGTGAGGTGTCTGGGCTGTTTGGGGGACTGTGCCTGAGGCTGTCAGGTCTCGGGGCTGTTTGGGGGTCTCTGTCTGAGCCTGCGAGGTCTGTGGGCTGTTTGGAAGTTTCCCCTCAGGCTTCGAAATGTCAGGGAATTTATCTGTCGGTGTGTACGAGGCCGTGAGGACAGTGGACTGTTGGCGGGTGTGTGTCGTACGCCGTGAGGTCTGCGGACTGCCGCGGGTGTGTGTCTCGGGCTGTGAGGTCTCTTAAGTTGTGGGTGGGTTGGAGTCTCAGGCTGTGGGGCCTCTA
>NW_007726799.1:393531-419876 GCF_000696425.1 Galeopterus variegatus
TGTCACCGGCTGGCAATTCTCTGGGTCGTCTGGGGAACTGCGTTTCAGGCTTGAGGCCTGAGGGAAGTTTTCGGGTCTGTGTGCAGGGTGGGAGGTGTCTGGGCTGTCTGGGGGTCTCTGTCGAAGTCTGTGAGGTCTCTGGGTTGTTTGGGGATCGCCTCTCAGGCTCTGAGGTCAATAGGTGGACGGGTCGTCTGTGTCCCAGGCTATGAGGTCTGTCGGCTGCCAGGGGGAATGTGTTTGACGCTGTGTGTTCTCTGAGCTGCTCGGGGGTCTGTGTGTAACGCTTTTGGTCTCTGGGCTGTGTGGGGATCTGTGTCTTGAGGCATGAGTTCTGTGGGCTGTTTGGGGGCCTGTGTGCAAAGTGTAAGGTCTCTGGGGTGTTTGCAGCTCTGCGTATCAGGCTGAAAGGTCTGCAAGCTGGGTGGAGGTCCGTGACTGACCACGTGAGGTGTCTGAGCTGACACGGGCTCTGTGTGTCAGGAGCTGGGTCTTCTTTGTGGTCTGGGGATCTGTGACAGAGGCTGTGAAATCTCTGGGCGGTTTCGGGGTGTGTGTCTCAGGCTCTGATGTCTGTCGGCTGCGTGGGGTATCGGGATTTAGACTGTGTGTTGTCTGCGCCGTGTGGAGGTCTCCGTGCGACGTTTTCGGTCTCTGGGCTCTGTGGGGGTCTGTGTCTCAGGCTGTGAGCTCTCTGGGTTGTCTGGAGGGCTCTATGTCAGGCGTTGAGATCTCTGGTCAGGGTTGAGCTGTGTGTGCAGAGTGGCACGTGTCCGGGCTCTTTGGTGGTCGGTGTGTGAGGGTGCCAAGTCTCTTGGCTGTACCGAGGCTTCGACTGGAGCCCGTGTAGTATCCGGGCTGTTGGTGGGTCTGTGTCTCCGGCCGTGAGGTCTGCGGCCCACGGAGGGGTTGTGTTTCAGGCCTGAGGTCTCTGGGACGTTTGGGGGTCTGTGGCAGAATGGGACGTCTCTGGGCTCTATTTTGGTCTCTGCCGGAGGCTGTGAGGTCTGGTGGCTCTATGGGGGTGTTCATTTGAGCCTGTGTAGTGTCTGAGCTGTTTGTGGCTTTGGGTCTCAGGCTGGGAGGTCTCTGGGTCGTGTGGGGGTCTCTGTCTCAGGCACTGAGATCTCTGATAAGTTCTGAGGTCTGTGTGCAGAGTGTGAGGTCTCCGGGCTCTTTGCGGGTGTGTGTCCCATGCTAGGAGATCCCTGCGCTACTTGGCAGTCTGAGTTTCGGGGCTGTGCGATCCGTGACGTTACCGCGTGCGCTGGCACAGTGTGAGGTGTCTGGGCTGTTTGGGGGACTGGGCCTGAGGCTGTGAGGTCTCAGGGCTGTTTGGGGGTCTCTGTCTGAGCCTGCGAGGTCTGTGGGCTGTTTGGAAGTTTTGCCTCAGGCTTCATAATGTCGGGGCATTTATCTGTCGGTGTGTACGAGGCCGTGAGGACAGTGGACTTTTGGTGGGTGTGTGTCGTACGCCGTGAGGTCTATGGCCTGCTGCGGGTGTGTGTCTCAGTCTGTGAGGTCTCTTAAGTTGTGGTTGGGTTGGAGTCTCAGGTTGTGGGGCCTCTAGGCTGTTTGTGGGTTCCTGTCTCAGGCTGTGAGGGTTCTGTCTCTAGGCAGTTAGTGGACCTGAAGCTGAGGCCGTGAAATCTCTGGGCTGTTTGGGGGTCTGCGTCTGAGGCTCAAAGGACTCTGGGATGTATACGTGTCTGTGTGCAGAACGCGAGGTGTCTGGGCTCTTTGTTCGTCAGCGAAATCTCTCGAGTCTATGAGGTCAGTCAGGTGCCACGGGGAATGTGTTTGAGGCTGTGGTTTCTCTGAGCTCCTCGAGAATCTTTGTGGTTACGTCTCTGGGCTGTGTGGGGGGTTGTGCCTTGAGGTATTAGTTCTGTGGGCTCTTTGGGGGTCTATGTGTAAAGTATAAGGTATATTGTGTGTTTGTAGCTCTGTGTATCAGCCCGTGAGGTCTGCAAGCTGTTTCGAGGTCTGTGAGTGACCCCATGAGGTGTTTGAGTTGAGATGTCCTCTGTTTGTCAGTATCTGGGTCTTCTGGGCAGTCCGGGGTCTGTGGCTGTGAAATCTGTGGTCTGTTTTCTGGGTCTGTGTGTCAGGCCGGTAGGACTCTGTGGTTTGTTTATGTCTGTGTATAGAACATGAGTTGTCTTGGCTGTTTATAATCGATGTCTGTCACTATGAAATCTCTGGACTCTTTTAGGGTTTACCTTTGAGTCTCTAGGTGTCTTAGCAGTTTGTTTTCTCCATCTGTGATGTTTCTGGTCTGTTTAGTGCCTGCCTGTCAGGCTGAGAGGTCTCCGCGTTCTTTGGGGATCTGTGTCTAAAGCTGTGAGGTCTGTGGAGTATATAAGGGTCGGTGTCCCGGGCTGTGAATTCTCTGTGATGTTTGAGGGTCTGAGTCTCAATGTGTGATGTCTCTGGGCTCTTTGGGGGTTTGTGTTGCAGGCAGGCAATTCTTGGGGTCATCTGGGGGCCTGTGTTTCAGGCTTGAGGTCTGTGGGACGTTTTGTGTTCTCTGGCAGAATGTGACATCTCTTGGCTCTATTTTGGTCTTTGTGTAAGGTTGTGAGTTCTCATGGCTGTTTAGTCGTGTTTATTTGACCATGTGTAGTATCTAGGGTGCTTGTGGGTTTTTGTCCCATGCTGTGAAATATCTGGGCATGTTGGGTATTTATGTCTGAATCTCTGAGGTCTCTTAGCTGTGTGGTTTCTCGCTCTGACGTTTCTGGGATGTTTGTTGTCTGCATGTCAGGCTGTGAAATCCATGGGCTGTTTGGGTGGTCTGTGTCTCAGGCTTTGAGAACACTGTGATGTTTTGGGGTCTGTATGCAGAGTGTGAGGTCTCTGGGCTCTTTAGTGGTCTGTGTTTGAGGCTGTGAGATCTTGTGTCTGGTCTTCATTTGAGTTTGTGCAGTCTGTCGGCTTTTCGTGTTCTGTGTCTCTTGCTCTGAGGTCTCACATCTGTCTGGGGTTCTGTGTCTCTGGCTGTGAGGATTGAGATTTGTTTAAGGCACTGTGTACAGAGTGTGAGGTCTCTGTAATGTTTGGGGGTCTTTATCTCAGGCTATGAAGTCTCTGGGATGTTTGGGGGTCTGGTCTCAGGATGTGAGGTCTCTAGGCTGTTTGTGGGTTTGCGTCTCATGCTGAGAGGTTTCTAGGTTGTTTGGTAGTCTGTGTTTCAGGCTCTGAGGTCTTTGGACTGTTTGGGGTATGATGTTTCAGGCTGTGTCTTCTCTGAGGTGTTTATATGTCTCTATGCCAAAATGTGAGTTCTCCGGAGTGTTTGTGCATCTGAGTGTCTGGCTGTGAGATCTCCAGGCTATTTGGAAGTCTGTGTCAGGCTTTTAAATCTTTGGATAATTTGTGGGTCTGTGTCTCAGGCTTTGAGGACGCTGGGATGTTTTGGGGTCTCTGTACTGAGTGTGAGGTCTCTGGGTTCTTTGGTGGTCTGTGTTTGAGTCTGTGAGTTCTCATGGCTGTTTGTGGGGTTTTATGAGCCTGTGCAGTCTGTGGGCTTTTTGTGGGTCTATGTCTGAGGCTTGAGGTCTCAGATCTGTTTAATGGTCTGCAACTCAGGCTATGTGTTCTCTTAGCTATATGGGGGATCTGTGTCTCAGGCTGTGAGGTCTCTGGGATGTTTGGGGTCTCTGTCTGAGTTCCCTGAGGTCTCACTTATGTTTGGGGGTCTATGTCTGAGGCCGTGAGGCCTCTAAGCTGTATGGGGTCTGTGTTTCAGTCTGTGAGATATCTGGGATGTCTGAGAGTCTGCTCTTAGGCTGTGAGGTCTCTGGGTCATTTGGGGATCTATGTCTTAGGTTTTGAGGGCTCTGGGCCATTAGAGGATCTACAGCTGTTAGGTTCTGGCCTATTTGGGGGTCTGCATCTAAGGCTGTTTGGTCACCGGCCTGTGTGGGAGGTCTGTGTATGAGGCTGTGCATTCTCTCGGATATTTGGTTGTCTGTGTCACAGTCTGTGAGTTCTCTGGTCTGTTTTGCAGTAAGTGTGCAGAGTGTGAAGTTTTTAGCTGGTTGAAGGTCTCTGACTGAGGCTATGTGGTCTCTGGGTTGTTTGGGCAGGGGTGTGTCATAGGCTCAGAGTGTTCTGGGTTGTTTGGAAATATGTGTTTCATGCTGAGGTCTCTAGGCTGTTTTAGTATTTGTGTTTCAGGCTGTAAGGTCTGTGGATTGTTTAGGGAACTATGTCCAGATCGTGAGGTCTCTGGAATGACTGGGGGTTTGCGTGTCAGGCTATAAGGTTTCTGAGATATCTGGAGGTGTGTCCCAGGTAGGAGTCCTCTGGGATGCCTGGACATCTGCATTTCAGGCTGTGAAGTCTCTGGCCAGTTTGAGGGTTTGTTTCTTAGACTGTAAGGTCTGTGGTTTGTTTGAGAGGCTTTGTCCAGAGTGTGACTTCTCTGGCCTGTTCAGGGGTCTGTGTCTTAGCCTGTGAGGTCTGGACTATTTGGGGGTCTCTGTTGAGGCTGTGAGGTCTCTGGCCTTTCTGGGAGTCTGTGTCTGAGGCTGTGAGGTCTCTGGGCTTTTTGGAGTCTGGGTCTTAGGCTGTGAGATCTCTGAGCTTTTTGGAGGTGAGTGTTTCTGGGAGTCTGTGTCTGAGGCTGTGAGGTCTCTGGGCTTTTTGGAGTCTGGGTCTTAGGCTGTGAGATCTCTGAGCTTTTTGGGGGTGAGTGTTTGAGGCTGTGAGGTCTCTGGGCTGTTTGGAGTCTTGTCTGAGGCAGTGAGGTCTCTGGGCTATCTGGGAATGTGATTTAAAAGTGTGATTTCTCTGAGCTGTTCAGGGCTGTCAGTCCATTAGTAGTTGTGAGCCAGGAATTGAAGGCATCAGGGTGTCACGATGTTTGAGCCAGGTGGGCACCAGCCCTGGTCCCTACCCCCACAAGACTTACCCACGCAGGCCCCCTGGCGGAAGGACATGAGCGGGCAGAAGATGCTGCGCACAGGGTGTGAGCTCTGCTCAATAGGAAAGCTTCTCTTAAGCTGCAGGGTCCCCTCGTTATCCACTACCCTGAGGGGAGGATGAGAGAGTGGGTCAGGGTGTAGCTTCTGCCCAGAAAGAGGACCAGTGGTGGGCCAGTCTGTGTCCCCACCCCTGGGCCTGAGTTCCTTTCAAGGTTTATGAAATCCTATCTTGCAACAGCATAAACCTGCAAGCATGGGCTAAAGTGCAAGTTAGTGACAGTTCAGACACCACTGCATCTGTTGAGGGTAGCCTCTGCAGTGTTGTTCACTAGTTTTTCTAAGGATCTCTACAAGATCTTGGCATTAAAATGGGTACAAAGAGAGGAAATGGCTGAACAAGCCTTGGTGCACCTGCACTGTGGAAAACTGCTCAGCCATTAAAGAAGATGAACTATAGCCACTGTGGGTGATCTGGGGGTTTCCATGACGCATTGCCAGGTGAGCAAAGCAAGATGTGGAAAAGGATGTAGGAAAAGCCCATTTCTGTAAAACATGCCTTCCCTAAAAATCATGAGGATGTGTGTGCACACCTAGGATCCAAGCAGAGAGAATAAAATATGGAAAGATACATGTTGTTAACATGCTATACTGTGGCAGGAGGAAGGAGAGAGGGGAAAGGCTAAGGAAATGGGCAGAAACTTAAGAGTACACTTCAATTAAAAAGTATACATAGGGCCGGCCTGTGGCTCACTCGGCAGAGTGCGGTGCTGATAACACCAAGGCCCCGGGTTCGGATCCCATATAGGGATGGCCGGTTAGCTCACTGGCTGAGCGTGGTGCTGACAACACCAAGTCAAGGGTTAAGATCCCCTTACCGGTCATCTTTTATTAAAAAAAAAAGTATACATAAGGGCTGGCCTGTGGCTCACTTGGGAGAGTGTGTTACTGATAACACCAAGGCCACAGGTTCGGATCCCTATATAGGGATAGCTGGTTAACTCACTTGGAAGAGCGTGGTGCTGACAACACCAAGCCAAGGGTTAAGATCCCCTTACCAGTCATCTTTAAAAATTAATTAATTAAAATTAAAAAATAAAAAGTATACGTGACACCAAGGTCAAGGATTTGGATCCCCATACTGGACAGCCACCAAAAAAGAAAAAACATATACAGATGCTCCTGGGCAGGATCTTTTGAAGTTCTTCAGGTCATTCCAACGTGTGGCCCAGGCTGAAAACTGCACTTGGTTAACATGAATGATGTGAATGGAGATAGCAAACCACCCCCACACCCAAAAAATAAGCCAAGGGGGAAAAAAAGGAAGGAAGGAAAACAGGTCTCTGCTGTAAGGGGCCCTAATCTATTTGATGCCTCAGTTTGCTAAACTGGAAAATGAAGATAATAACAGTACCCACCTCACAGGTTGGCTGAGGATTAAACAAGGTGATACATGGAAAGTGCTTCCAAACAGGGCCTGGCCACAGCGAGTATGGTATAAGTGCTTGCTACTGCAATCACTATTACTGCTACAACTGATATTGTCACTGCCGTCATCATGAGGAAACTGTATCTCCACCCTCAGTCGAGTCAATCTGATGGAGGACACAGGCTCCTGTCCAAGTCAGATGGAAGGGGCAGGCCCTCCATCCCCAGGTGGCCCTGCAGAGGGTACCCACCTATAGAGCAACAGCTTGTTGAGGCAGGCATTGATGAGCAGTGAGGGGTCCCGGGCCTCACGGCTGACCCAGGAGCGGGCAGAGATGCTAGTCACAGGGCTCCCCTCATGCACCACCAGACGCTTGGCTTTGGTCAGCTTCCCTGCAGCAGTGGAGGGAGGAGAGGCAAAGGTAAGGTTGTGTCCTGGGAGCACAGGAGGGTGTGCAACCAGACATAGGCATGTTGCCTGTCTACCTGTGGCCATGTCGAAGAGGAAGGAGAAGACACTGCCGCGGTCATCACCCGCCCAGAGCAGCCGGCCAGGGGCATCAAAGGACAGAGCGAGGACACGGCCTGTTAGCTTGCTGGAGCCACCCTTCACCTTCTTGCCCGTGGAGATGTTCACGACATGCACATTCTGCTTGGCATTCCCCACCTGTAGGCATAATGCTCCATCATCCTGCTCCCAGCCAGTCCCTCCTGGAGTCTGACCACAGTGGGGCTGCTGTTGATGGGACTAGCAGGTTCCTAGTAAAGTCTATAACAGCAGGGCTGTGGCAGGTAGCCCAGGTGACCCAGGCATGTAATCCTCTAGTCAGCCCTTCTTGCAATCTGCTCAGAGTAGGACAGCTGCTCTTGGGACTAAAGGGGCCTCATTAGAGCCATAACGCTACCACCTGGCTAGTCCCCTCTACAGTCTGAAAGCCACAGGGCTCTTTCAGGCCTATAATAATTGTTTCCCCTACTCCCTGACTGCTCCTTCCCGGAGCCTGTGGGGCTGCTGCTGCTGCTGCTGCTGAAATGGAAGGGATCCCAACCACATGCTCACTCTTGGCCAGTTCCCCTGTACTTCACCTCCCCCCACCGTCACCCCCCCCCACAGGGCCATGCCCAACTTTTCATTTCCTTCTCCTGCTCTCTGACCAATCTATCCTGGAGTCCAACCACAGTGGGGCTGCCACTAAGAGACCAGACATGGTTTCAGCCTCATCATCCTGTTCCCCAGCAGGAGCCCCTGCAGTTGGAAAACTGTAGGACTATGGCTGATGGGACCAAAGGTGTCCCAGAACTATGACCCTACCCCCGAGCAGTGGCCCCTGGAGTCTACCACACCAAGGCCATCCCAGACCAAGATCTGCATTCCCTCATCCTCTGACTTGGTTCCCTTTGAGTCTGACCACAGTGGGACTGCTATGATGGGACTAGGGGGCCCTAGACCCCCCCAGGCCGCCTCCTCATCCTCTGACCCCATCAGACAGCCCGCCTGAGCCAGCGTGCCCGCCCTTGGTGAGCTGGCACCCTGGATCCTGACCACAGTGAGGTTGTTGTTGACAGGCTGGAAGGTGCAGCAGAGCAGTTCAGCACCACTGGGGTCAGGGATCTCCCGGATGCAGCGGCCATCCTCAGAGGCCCAAATGCGCATGGTGGCATCAAGCGAGGTGGACACGAGGATGTCATTGGAGAGAGACCAGGCGAAGTCAGAGACACCACGGGTGTGGCCCCGCAGCACGCGGAGCACGGTGGGTGGGGCAGGCACCAGCTGGCACAGGGAGATGCTGCCGTCGAGTGAGCAGCAGGCCAGGCGGTGCCGGTCGTCATTGGCGAAGCGCACCCTTGGGACTGCAATGCCAAGGAGCCAGTTGTGGAAGTCAGCACACTCACTGGGTGAGTTCATTTATAAATAAGGGCTTTCCTTGGCTGACGTGGGAGCTGTAACCTCAGAATGCCTTCTACCTAAAGCTCCCTAAATCTCAGCAGGTACTTTGCAGATTGCAAAAGTCTTCTGCAGTGTGAAAAAGCTCCTAGGTCTTTGCAAGCACTTTACAATCACCAAGGTCTGGGCAGTTTGCAAGACCCTTGACACTCTATGGCCCACTCTGCCCTCAGCAAAGGCTGTGAACTCTCCCAAGCCACTCACCAACCCAAGTAGCCTGCTACAAAGCACTCCTTTAAGCTTCTGAGGCCCTTTATAGTACACAAAGTACCGAGACTTTGCAGACCACTTTGCAGAGAGTTTTTCAGTCTGTGAAAGTCTTTACTGATGGCAATTCCTCCTTTGGAGGTGTGCCAGGGGCCTTGCATTTGGAAAAGAGTGGTTGTCACAGCATGGGTAAACACTTGGTGATGGGACCTGCCACCTACTAGCTCACCTGCCTCATCCACGTGCTGGTCAAAGACATGGTACATGCCCGCAAAGGCGTAGTTCTCACTCAGCGATGTGTCCCCAGCCATGGCCCGACTTGCCTCTGCCACCGACGTGGGCACCACACTGCCAGGCGGCCTGGGCACCAAAAGGAAGTGGGGGGGTGACAGAAGGTAGGTGCAAGTGTTCAGCCTGTCATTGCCCCATGGCCCCTCTTCTCCTCACAAGCCCCCACCTCTCGGCTGCCTCTGTTGCATACCTGTCCTCATAAACGGCACGGTTCATCTGTGCCTGCAGCTGGTAGGAGCCGCGGCTGACAGAACGGCGGTGTCCACGGGCTCCCAGGGCCCGAGGATCATCCTCAAAGTCCTGCAAATGGAGAGCGTCAGAGTGGGTGCATCTTGAAAACAGGCCCTTAGAACCCTTGGGTCTGGAGCTTTCAAAATATACTCAGAAGCAAATCCCCTCTCACCATGTCCCCTGTCACCACCATCACTGCTTGTGTGCACTACTACAGTGGCTTCTTCACTAGTCCCCCTGCTTCCACCCTCGCCCTGCTCAACAGATACTCAATGTGTGTTTTCTGAACAAAGAATGAACATTCTTCCCCAGAAAATCACTTGACTCAGTCTCTGAGGTGACCAATGTCACCTCCTCAGAGCAGTCTTCCCTGATCAGCCCCATTAAAAATAGCTTCCCTCTGTCCCCCATACCAGTCCTTTTTTATCCCCCAAGTCCACTTTATTTTTCCATCTTAGCACTTCTCACTACTAGCCATGGTAATTATGGACTTGTTTATCTGGCTTGCTATATATTTATTGGCCTATTTAACTTGTTAATTGCCTGTTTATGGAGTTTGCTGTGTGTTTACTGACTTCTTTGGCATACTATCGCTTTTTGTCCTCTGCTGATGCTGAGAGCTAGGAATAGTGCCTAGTACGTAGCAGGTGCTTGACGAACATCTGTGAAGTGAATGTGTGGGTGTGGAGGCCAGTGGCACATACGGCAGGCAGTGTGGCAGGAGCTCACCTCCATGCGGTCAAGGGTAGTGCGGCTGCTGCGGACGATGCTGTTGCTGTAGGCACGAGCACTGCCTGGCTCGGAGAGGGGCCCGTAGCGCTGGCCCAGCAGCTGCCCCCGCAGCCTCAGGTACTGCCGACGCAGCGCTGGGGGATGGCCAGCCTTGGCATTCTCCCGCAGGAGCTGGCTGCGCCGACGAATATACTGGGTCCGGAACTGTGGAAATGTTGGTGTGCGGTACGCGTTGTACCTGTGGGGTCAGGAGGGAGGGCAGGCAGCAGGCACAGACAGAGGAATCAATCAGCTCAAGGGATAAGGCAGGAGAATGTGGTATGTGGCAGCAATTGGGGTCAGGGTGGCAAGAGAGATCAGCAGTGGTGATGGGGGCGAGTCTTCAATAATAATGGTCATGATGATGAGATCAGTATGGGGACAATGGAGTCAGTCTGCAGTTATGCTGGGGTCGGTATGGGGTGACTGAGTTAGTGCAGACAATAATAGGGGTCAGTCTAGCATGGTGACAAAAATCAGACTGGCATGATATTGAGAGTTAGTGCGGGTCAATGTGGTGGTGGTGTGGTGGTGTGACACTGAGGGTTAGTGTGGGTCCACGTGGTTGTGGTGGTGGTAGTGGTGTCACACTGTGGAAGTGATGATAGTAAGAGAAGTCTGGGGTACAACACTGGAAGCTTCATCCCACCTCCCAAAGGCAGCCTCTCTGCCCATGCCCAAATCTGACCGCATTTCCCAACATGCTCTTTAGAACCCTCTCCCGCCAGGCGGGCTCACTGTTGGAGTGCCCCCACACCCTACTACTGTGCATGCTCACCTCCGGCATGCCCACGCTGCCTGCCGCATAAGACAAGTTCGCCGCCCAGTCTCACTTATCGCCATTGCGCATGCACCACAGTAAGTTCCGCTCCCTTGGGTTTTGACCCCACGCCTCACCTCGCGTCTACTGCTAAGAGTGGTGGTAGTGGTGTCACACTGTGGAAGTGATGATAGTAAGAGAAGTCTGGGGTACAACACTGGAAGCTTCATCCCACCTCCCAAAGGCAGCCTCTCTGCCCATGCCCAAATCTGACCGCATTTCCCAACATGCTCTTTAGAACCCTCTCCCGCCAGGCGGGCTCACTGTTGGAGTGCCCCCACACCCTACTACTGTGCATGCTCACCTCCGGCATGCCCACGCTGCCTGCCGCATAAGACAAGTTCGCCGCCCAGTCTCACTTATCGCCATTGCGCATGCACCACAGTAAGTTCCGCTCCCTTGGGTTTTGACCCCACGCCTCACCTCGCGTCTACTGCTAAGCCTTGCTGCCACACCGCGGCCATTCCCCGGCCTCCTCTTCTGGCGTGTCCGCCCGCGGGAGCCTGCAGGACAAAGGCCTGGAATGTCAGCGTCCCAAGCAAAGGAATTTAGTTCCGTCCCTTAACGCCAGGTGAACGTTGCCATAGACACCAAATCCTTCTACGCCGGGGATGTCGCGGAATCCCACCCGTCAGTTAACATGGTCATCACCCCCAGCCCTGTCCTTCTAGGGCAGCGCCTGGGTGAGTCACAGAGGCGACTCACACCTGACCCCGCCTTCCCCAGTCGCCATAGCAACGCCCCACCCCCACCTAGCAATCCTTGCTTGACATTCCCCACCCATCTTGCCCCCTCCGCTCTCTGCCTTCCATTCTCGGGTCCAAGAGCATAGCCCGGGATCGGGGACCACCTCCGGGGCTGCCTCCAGCTCTTGAGGCCCCCGGGGCGGCCCTGAGACCAGTGTCGACCGTTCCTTCTATCGGTGTTCTCCCTCTCTCAGGCTCCAGGCAAGATGGCCGCCTGCTACCAGAAAGAGCTGCCGAGCGCACAGCGAATCGATAGGAATCCTTCTCAAGGCGTGGGAGTCTCGCAGGCGCACTAAGGGACAGTAACTTCCGGCACAAGGACATAGGCTCCACCTCTTTTCTTCCCACGCCCTTAATGGCACTTTTTCTATACACAAGGATAATGTCCATGGGCCACAGGGACAGGGGTGAGTCTTCAAATCACGCACTAGAAATCAGAAATACGACTTAAAAAAAAGAGGAAACACGACTTTCTTTTGAAAGAGTGATGTAGGCAGCTTTTTAGCAACACAGTCTCGGCCAAGCAAAACTTCAATAGTAGAATAAAAAACAATCATACATGCAGAGACTCCTAGAAAGTTCCCCAGGTCTTAACAGTAACTGGAGGGCCTCCGGACACCCCCGGGATGAGAAGAAGTAGGTTGTGTGTGCGTGACTGGGAGTGTTTGGACTTGCATACCCCCAAGAAGCTTGAGGCTTGAGTATCTGAAGGCAGAAGACAATTACGCAAAACAAGCTTTGGGGTTTGGATCCAAGGAGGCTATCCGAAATCATCTTTATTTCAACTTCAAAAGGAAACTGTGGGGCTGGCCAGTTAGCTGAGTTGGTTAGAGTGCGGTGTGTTAACACCAAGGATCCCGCATCGGCCAGCAGCCAAAAGAAAAAAGAATCAAAAGGAAGCTGCATCTCAAACTGTTCATCTTAACATCGTCAGGATAAACAGAATTCACAAGGTTGAAATACAAGGCTTAGTAGTTTCCTATTGGATCTTAACATCAACTGACAATTTTTAAAACTACTATTTTTCTCACTATTTTTATAACAAATACAATCAACTGAACGATGTTTTAAAACCACCTGTTACCAGCCAGCCACCAAAACAGAAAAAGATAAAGCCACCTGAAAGGAGGAGACACATCCAAAAGTATTACCCTTTTTCTTTTCTTTTTTTTTTAAAAGATGACCGGTAAGGGGATCTCAACCATTGGCTTGGTGTTATCAGCACCACGCTCACCCAGTGAGCTAACTGGCCATCCCTATATAGGATCCGAACCCGTGGCCTTGGTGTTATCAGCACCACGCTCACCCAGTGAGCTAACTGGCCATCCCTATATAGGATCCGAACCCGTGGCCTTGGTGTTATCAGCACCACGCTCACCCAGTGAGCTAACTGGCCATCCCTATATAGGATCCGAACCCGTGGCCTTGGTGTTATCAGCACCACGCTCACCCAGTGAGCTAACTGGCCATCCCTATATAGGATCCGAACCCGTGGCCTTGGTGTTATCAGCACCACGCTCACCCAGTGAGCTAACTGGCCATCCCTATATAGGATCCGAACCCGTGGCCTTGGTGTTATCAGCACCACACTCTCCCAAGTGAGCCACGGGCCGGCCCTAGTATTACCCTTTTTCTGTGTTCTAACAAAAATAGATCACATTGTGTTGTATTGACTTAGTACCGCCTTTGTCCATGTAACTAAGCTATCAGTGTCTTCTCATGATATTAAATACCCTTATATAACATGATTGCTAAAGAATAAACCGTATTTCACTGCACAAACGTGTAACCTTAAGAAGAACAACTAACATTTATTGGACAATGTTCAAGGTGATTATATTAATTCATTTAATTTTTTTTTGGCTGCTGGCCTGTACAGGGATCCAAACCCTTGACCTTGGTTGTTATCAACACTGTACTCTAACCAACTGAGCTAACCGGCCAGTCCCATTTAATCTTAATAAATGAATATTGTGGGTCCTATTACTATCTCCATTTTGCAGATGAAGAGTTCAATGGTGACATTTTATTGAACTGGTCCGTTGGTGACCAGCATTGGGTTTATTTCTGTGTTCTTTTTTCACCATAAAGGATGCCATAATAAATGTCTTTCCCATTCACTTCTATCCTCCCTGGACAGAGCCACGCCCTTTCATCCCACCACTCTGCTTCCAAAGAAACATGACAGTAGGAAATCACAGGAGAGTTAGGGATGCCTGGGGGATTTACTGTCTCACTGTTGGAATTAATTATTTTGTTGTCATTTTTATAATATTCATATATTAAAATTGCAAAATATTTAAAAACCTCATCCTATAAGGATATAAGATACTAAATAAAACAATCTAATGACAGGGTTGTTGTAAGTATGAATTAGTTATTAATGCACATAGTGTTTATAGCATCTATTCTATGGATGTTTGCTATTGTTTCAAGAGACAGTACAATGAGTTTCAGAAGGCAGTATAACTTGGCCACTGGCACAGGCTCTGCCAGCTTTGAGCTATGTGGTCTTCGGCAAGTCACATAACCTGTCTGTGACTTAGTCACCTCACCTGAAAAACAATTGTCTCAGAGTTGTTGTGAGGAGTAAATGAGTTAATACTTGTAAAGCTTAAACTAGCATTTGGAACAGAGAAAATGTCCACTAAATGTTGACTATTATTAGTTGTTTTAAAAACTTTCCCAGTAACACATCCGCCAGCCAGAGGTAGTTCTGGTGCAGAAGTTATGTGAATTAGAATGACCACAGCCACCTCTTGCATTTGTTATGTACTTTGTATTTTATGATTTTTTTTAACATTTACATATTCTCATTATATTAAAAATGTGTTTTGAACAGCATGCTGATGGCAGAAAGCACTCTCAGTTTATTGGGAGTTTGGAGAGAAAGGGGCAGATTTATCTCCATGAATGACAGGTCAGTGGGTGGGGGAAAGAAGGATCTCAGGCCTGGGGGTATCAAGTTACCAGAAGCAGCTCCAAGAGTTTGTGAGTTAGTGACCTTCATTACAGTTGTGACTTCAAGAAAAGGAGCTAAAGTTCATGGGGGAGCCACAAGTCCCATTCACTCTAACAGAATCCAGGGCTATTTTACTGTCAGAATGACGGTTGAGGATCCCAGACAAATGTACAACAAAAAAAGATTTGGGCATAAAAGACAGGTAAGCCAGAGCTGTTAGAACATATGGTCATCATAATAGTGACTCCAATGGTGGGAGAAACAGGCAGGGGCCATGTCTTTTCCAGACTCCTCCTTCCTTCTTGAGCCTCCTGGCTATTTGGTCCCAGAGTTGAGAAATGCAAAGGAAACCACTGGGCCACACTGGTTATGTCTGCTTTTCACTACTACCACAGGCTGAAAGGAAACCTTAAGTTAGGCCCCATCTTCAGGAGACAAAGTGGAACATGACTTGAGGGAAAGTACAGGTGGCTGGGCTAATGGAGTATGCTGAGAATCAAGGCCAGATAGTGAAAAAGGAGGAGCCATGGATCTGAGGTATAATTGGAGTGAAGACACTGAATCCTCATTCACTTATCTCAGTCCTGAAGTTTCTTCCTAAATGGGGCAAGTAGGGGTTGGGATGTGAGGTCATAACTTAAATTTCACCATTTCCTGATGGGAAAACATTTGCCTATGAAGCCAAAATTTTCACAACTCCAAAAGTCTTAATGGTGACAACTCCCCATGGCCTGGGTCAGAATTGAGATTCCCGTGGTGGGGAAAAGCCTCAACAGACCACTTGAGCAGCCCCCAGGATGCTGAAATAATGAGCCAGCCTTTCATAAATAATTCCTCAGCCCCTACTAGGTGCCAGTCACTAGGAAACAGCAGTAACTAGGACAAAATGGTCCCTGTTCTCATGGAGTCACCATTCTAGCTGCCCGGATAATAATAATAAGACAATTTAAGAAATTGTTATCTACTGTAAATAAAATAGCAGTTTGGGGGCCAGCCCGGTGGCGCACTGCTACAGTGCGCCGCTTGGGAGTGCGGCGGCGCTCCCGCCGAGGGTTCGGATCCCACATACAGACCGGCCGCTCACTGGCTGAGCGAGGTGCGGGCGCAACACCGAGGGTTGTGATCCCGTTGCCGGTCCCGGTCTGGTACGGGCGCGACACTGAGGGTTGCGATCCATTGCCAGTCACGAAAAAAGACAAAAAGGAAAAAAAAAAATAGCAGTTTGGTTAGTGTTGCGGGGGGCGGAGGAGGGGAGAAATAAATTTGAGCTGGAACCATAATGATAAGGAGCCAGATACACAAAGCTCTAGACTACCAAGTATGAGGAGAAGGTGGCCAGTGAGGCCCACCAGCGATCGATTCAGAGCAGAAAGAAATCACTTCACAGAGGTAGGACTGGGGTCACTCTGGTCTCATGATCTCAACTCAACCTGCCCAGTAAGGGACTCTGGGCCACACTATGGGCCTGGGAAAGATCAGACCCTCGGTTTGATATCATAGTCACAGGCAAGTATAGCCTAAGTGCGGACAGCCCTTCACTCTTCTCATTTTTTCCCGCTAATGCATTGAATTATATCTCACGCTTTTCAAATGTTAAGCCACACCTGCTGTTCAAGTACTAACCACCTGGTGTAGTGACAGACTGCATTTACTGAGTGCTTACTACATCTATCTTACGTAACCGTCACAACCCTAATGAGGTAGGTATGACAGTCAGCCGCATGTTGAAGATGAAGGAAGTGAACCCTAGAAGGGATTACTGCCCACGGCCACAGATGTAGAAAATATTAGAACTAGTATCTGGACTTGGGCAGGAAGTCAAACCGGACTAAGCTGCTTATCCTTGGCACCAGAAACCACCAACCCCTGCTAATCGGCTGACAACAGTGCTCCATCCCTCTCCTCTCTACATCCTGGCATTAAGTCCTACATCTATTTCCACTCCTTTCTCTCTTCTGACCCCCCGATATATCCACCCTGAAGAACACGATGGCTTCCAACTGCTGTGAGCTGGTCTCCTTGGCCTCCTCTCCATCTCGTCCTTTAGCGCTTACTCCATCTGGTTATGCTCCAGCCACACCAGCTTCCTGTCACATTCTCTGAAAACCGTACAAACTGTTCCTAGTATCAGGAATGCTCTGTCTTGTGCACTCACTTCACTGACACTTTTCCCTATCCCATAGTAAAGTTACTACTAACAAGCACTTTACATAAATAGAAAACCTTATTTAATCCTCACAACAGCCGTGACAAGTTGGCACTACTACCATCCCATGTCACAGATGAGGAAATGAAGGCAAAGAGATGAAGGGACCTGCCCAAGGTCACTTAGCCACTAAACGATGGAGTTGGATTTACACCCAGGCCCCCTGGCTCCAGAATCCTCCCTTAACCATTGTACTAACACCAACTGTCAAGTTACTTTGTGTGAACTCCTCTAGTGCGGATGCCTAACAAGTACTTTCTCACATCCCACCCCACTTCATGTGATCTGTCAGCAAATCTTGCCAGTTCCACTTGAAGAATATACCAGTACCCGACTTCTCCTCTCCTCTCCACTGCACTGTGCCACCACCTGGACTACTGCAGCCACCTCCTCACTGCTTTGTCTTCGGCTCTCCCTCAGTGTGTCCTCACAGCAGCCACAGGGATCCTGTTATAACCCAAGTCAGCCCGTGGCCCTCCTCGGCTCAGATTCCTGCCATGGCTCCCGTCTCTCTCAGAGAAAAAGCCAGTCCTCTCCGTAGCCCGCGAGGCCCTACAGGACCTCTGTGACCTCACTGGCCCCCTTGCTCACTCTGCTTCAGCCCCCTGACCTTCTTGCTGCTCCTCACACATGCCAAGCAAGCACCCGCCTCAGGGCCTTTGCACATGCTTGCCTTTGCCTTCTGCCTGTAATTCTTGCCCAGACGTCAAGGCAAGGTAAGGCTGACAGATTTGGCCAGTAAAGAAATGAGCCCTTGTTAGATTCAGATGTTACTTACAGCAAGAATAATCACTGATTCCTGCTCATGTCCCTTGCACTGGGCAACACTGAAACAAAAGGAGGCAAATGATTGCCCCACAGATGGTAGGGACACCCTGTTGCTGAGGAGCTAACTTCATGCTGCAGCTGAGCAGTTCTGTAGCCAAGTAAAGGGAAGGGAGGGACAGAAAGCCTCATACTTCACCGGAGCCTCGGGAGGCGAGAAGGAACTGTCTCATGATCGCCTCCATTGTAGACATGGAGGTGAGTGGGAAATGGACTCGCAGCAGCTCCTCACAAGCCTCTGTGCAGGGTTACAAGGATCACAGGGTGTTCTGCCAAGACTCAGATCAGCTCACCTGCATGGCCTATGTGGAGACGTACATAGGTGCCAGAGCACCATGACAGTCACTTCCTCCAACACACATACTCCTTGTTTGTTCTCCCTCCAACTTCAAATCTGTTGAAAAGTCATCTCCTCGGAGTCGCTTTCCCCTCCCATGGCTGCCCTGTGTAAAACAGCACGTCCCATCACTCTCACCCCCACCCTGCTTTATTTTCCTTCTTAATGCTTCCCATGTTCTAATGTTATACCACGCAGCAATTTTTTAGTTCATTGTATGGAGACCCCAACAATACATGATTCCTGAGGAAAAGAAATGTACCCATTGCTGTGTCCCTAGTATTATTATATGGAACACACAAATGCCAACATTTATTGACTCCATGTCAACTACCACTGTTCTAGGCATTTCCCATGTCTTAACTCATTTAATGGGCTACCTTTATTATCCCCATTTTATAAGCAAGGAGACAGGTTTTCAGAGTTACTTGGTTTTAGAGGAGAGAAGGCAGGACTTCTGATGCTGGGCAAAGTGATTGTCCTTCCACCTGAGCAAGCCAGTGAGGTCCTGAGGACTGTGATTGGGGAGGGGAAGCAAGAAGGGGTTCTAAGGCCAGTATCTGAAAAATATCAACTTAATTAATAAATGTCAGACGTTTATAGAACACGGATTCTTGAGGCCCTTGGAGTAGAAATGCCTGTAACTATGGAGAAGGCTTTTGGGGACAGGGCAGGCCAACAGAAAACACCTGATGACTACCCACCTCCCATGCCAGTGTGGAGGTCAAACAAACTGCACCCCTCATAGTTTTCTTTCTAACTTTTTATTACGAACTTTCAAACGTACTCACAAAAAAACCCCAGTATTGATATAATGAACCTTCATGTACCCATCGCCCAGATCCAACAATTATAAACATACAGCTTTTTTTCAACCTGCAGGCTCCATAATCATTGTAGTGGTTTGGGGTCAGCAGTTAGGATGCCTATTATCAAAAAGATTGCACGTAAGTGTTGGTGAGGATGTGGGGAAAGGAAATCCTAGTACACTGTTGGTGGGAATGTAAATTGGTACAGCCGTTATGGAAGACAGTATAGAGGTTCCTCAAAACATTAGAAATAGAACTACCATAGGACTCAGAAATCTCAGTTCTGGATATATATCCAAAAGAAATGAAATCACTATCTCAAAGAGATTATCTCACTCCCATGTTCACTGCAGCATTATTCACAATAGCCAAGATGGGGAAACAAACCAAATGTCCACGACAGATGAATGGATGTAGTAAATGTGGTATATATACACAACAGGATGTTATTCAGCCTTAAAAATGGAAGAAGTCAGGGCCGGCCCGTGGCTCACTTGGGAGAGTGCAGTGCTGATAACACCAAGGCCACGGGTTCGGATCCTATATAGGGATGGCTAGTTAGCTCACTGGCTGAGCATGGTGCTGACAACACCAAGCCAAGGGTTAAGATCCCCTCACCGGTCATCTTTTAAAAAAAAAAAAAGGAAGAAGTCTTGCTATTGCAACATGGATGAACATACAGGATATCATGCTAAGTGAAATAAGCTAGTTACAGAAAGACAAATACTGTGGCTCACTCGGGAGAGTGCGGTGCTGATAACACCAAGGCCACGGGTTCGGATCCTATATAGGGATGGCTAGTTAGCTCACTGGCTGAGCATGGTGCTGACAACACCAAGCCAAGGGTTAAGATCCCCTCACCGGTCATCTTTTAAAAAAAAAAAAAGGAAGAAGTCTTGCTATTGCAACATGGATGAACATACAGGATATCATGCTAAGTGAAATAAGCTAGTTACAGAAAGACAAATACTGCATGATCTCATTTACATGTAGTCTAAAGCAGTCAAACTCATAAAGAATACAATGGTGGTTACCAGGGGAAGGAAGGGGCAGGGGAAATGATGGTCAAAGAGTATAAACTTTGTTATGAGTAAATCTTGGAGATCTAATGTACAGCATGGTGACTATAGCTTATATTGTACTGTATTCTTACAATTTGCTGAGAAGATCTTGTGTTTTGCAGCTGGCTGGTACAGGGATTGAACCCTGGACCTTGGTGTTACTGGCACACCGTAACACAGCCAACGAGCCAGCCCAAGAGTAGATTGTAAATTAAGTGTTCTTACCACATACACACAAAAATGGTAACTATGTGAGGTGGTGGATGTGTTAATTAGCTTAAAGGTGACCATCATTTCAAATGTGTATGTTTATCAGATCATCTGGGCTGGCCGGTTAACTCAGTTGGTTAGAGGGCAGTCTTATGACATCAAGGTCGCAGCGTTGGGTCCCTGTTCAGGCCAGCCACAAAAACAAAAACAAACCATCTGTCTTATGCCTTAAATATACACTATTTTTGTAAGTCACACTTCAAAAGAGCTGGGGAAAAGCTTAAAAAAAAAAAAAAAAAAAAGATGAAGTTAGAAGCTCTGGATAGCTGAACACAGAGGTCCCTGGAGGTACACCCAGGGAGGGCATGGAAGCTCTTTGCCCCCTCCCATACTTCACCCTATGCATCTGTGTCCTTTGCAACATCCTTTATAATAAAATGGTAAATGTAAAAATGAAGCTAAAAATTGCAGTTTCTAAGTGACTAATAGCCAAGATTCACTCAACAGTTAAGTTTGAGGTAGAGGTACTGATCTTACAATGTGAATACTGACACATATATTACTTAAAAAACGTTTTCACATTATCTGTTGAACAAGGAAAAAGAAGTCTGCTGGGTGAATAGGTGAACTTGCTTTTCTCACTTACTGGATTTTTTTGGCAGCTGGCTTGTACAGGAATTGAACCCTGCACCTTGATGTTACCAGCACCATGCTCTAAAACCAACTGAGGCCAACCTCAAATGTGCCTATCTGAGAAAATCCAAGTTCTGGGCTAGCCAGTTAGCTCAGCTGGTTACAGCGTGGTGCTGGTAACACCAAGGTCCAGGGTTTGATCCCTGTACCAGCCAGCCACAAAAATAAAGATTCAAATAGGTACATTCCCTAAGGTTTTTGTATGTGTTAAACCTCACTGCAGACAAATCAGAGATATCAATATATAGACTGACTTTTTGGTAAGGTTAAGTAGCCAATTCTGTTTCATACATTGTGCACTTTGGCTATTATGGGGTGGTGTCCAAGCCACTATCAAAGGCAAAAATAGGCTCCATGAACTTGGATTTCAGTGCAGTCGGTTGATGCTAGAACTCCTGCTTCTAAACCCCTCTGCATTCCTCACTTTCTTACCAAATGGTTTCTGAGGTAGGACATGCCTGCTGTGTTACTTTATAACGTAAACAAGACTCATATGCTGATCTCCCAGCCTTCAGTATGAGTAAATGATTTAAGTAGGAAAAAACGGACTCTTCATCAGTGTATTAGAAATGTTTATTCAGAATGCCACAAATTGGTTTAACAATTTAGAAGCCTTAACTTTGTGTATACACTGTATATTAAGACCCATCCCGCCCACAGGACCTAGGGCAGCTCCACACTAGCAAACACTAGCACTTCTGCAGCAAACTGTGTCCATACTCACACTAAGCATTTGTGGTAAAACAAAGTTTACAAACAGGCTCAGGTCAGGTCTTACCAGCAAATCCGAAAATCCTTGGTTTTTCCAATCTGTGCACTCTGCACTATGACTAAGGAGTTATGGCCTGGTATGCTGGCTGAGGATGGGGAAAGGAAAGCAGCTGGGCAGGGACTCTGGCAGGTTTTATCTTGATAAGCAAATAAGAATGGCAGGAATACTGGCCACTGACTGTCATCCAATATGCCCTTTTACATATCCTAAGGTTCACAGCAACTTATTTTAAAAAGCTTTTTGAAAGTCATTTTCTACACACCTGCATAAATCCAGAATGTGGGATAAGGGTGTGGGAGTAGTTACCAAGACCAGAGACCTAGACTGTTCTAAACATTTTACATTTAATACCCCTAACTCCTCTGTAAGTTGAGTACTATTTCCAGTTTAACAGATGTTGAAACTGAGGCAGAGAAGAAATTAAGCTAGGAAGCAGGTCTGGAAACAGTGATTTCTGCCCAGGTGGGGTAGGAGAGGAGGGCTTGAAGATAAAACCAATTGCAGGCCATGTGTTTGGTCCTTGCAGGCCTTAGGATACATGTTCTCAAGGCATCTTTGAGTGTTTGGTGTCTCTAGTCTTGGTGGGTTCTTAGAAACATTTACATTACTGAGATGGTGATCAAACCAAAGCAGGGGACTAACAAGCACTTTAAGAGGCTTTGAATCTCGGGCCGGCCCGTGGCTCACTCGGTAGAGTGCGGTGCTAACACCAAGGCCGCGGGTTCGGATCCTATATAGGGATGGCCGGTTTGCTCACTGGCTGAGCGTGGTGCTGACAACACCAAGCCAAGGGTTGAGATCCCCTTACCGGTCATCTTAAAAAAAAAAAAAAAAAAAAGAGGCTTTGAATCTCAAATCCGGAATTTTCTCTATCAGGGATTGTAGCACCATAGAAAAGTAACTGGGCCCTCCCTGCCCTTTTCCTTAGAGCAAATACCCAGTAAGAGACTGGGCCTCTTTGGATCGGATTACCAGAAAGCACTTTCTGAAATCAGAAAAGCAGAGGTTGACAGTTATACAGGTCTATGAGGCTACTTACAGCCTTCGTTGATCCCACTTAGGGGATCATTTTGTTGCAATATTTTGGCTGATCATGGGATCCTACCTCAGGTGACACTGGGGATAAAGTACATCTCCCTTCCTGAGAGAGAGGGAGCAGAGGTTCTCCCCCCTCAACTACAAGGCACTAATAGTGGTCCTCCTGCCAGCCCCCACTGCCTCAGCTCCCCAAAAGCCCAGCACAGAATGCCTCTTCAGACTAAGTACCCACCTGGTGGGGTTAGCCACAATGCCCCATAACCTGGGCCTGGCTCAGTGGGCAAGGCAGGAAGCCTGGGAAGTTCCTGAATCTCTATCCACCCACCAAAGCAAATTCATGACTGTTTGGAAAAAGTGTCCTTGGGGCTGTCCCAACTAGTGGGAGACCAAGGAGGGAGACTGGGACTCACAACTCATGGGGCTCTGTGCTGTCCACGAATGAGGGAATAAGGCACCTTAGGATAATAAGAACCTCGAGCCTGCAACCTGGTGGTACTTGGCTCAATACCGGCCAGTGGAAGCCACAGACATAATTAACTTTTGTTCTAAACTGGAAGCAATGGAGAGACAATGCCCATGGGGCCCCAATACAGATGCTACAACCATGGCTCAAGGGAAAAGTGAACTGAGGAACTAAGACTAGCCAGAGGAACAAAAATCAAACAGGTCATCACCACCACCTTACCACCCAAGACACACACACTGAGGAAGACAATCCCTCTGAAAGCTTTGCCAACTGTTCTCAAAAGATTTACGTGTCTGTCCAATTCACTTAGCTCTCCACAGAAAATGTAAATTGCATACGAGGCTGAGGCACGTAGAGGTCAAATATCTGGGAAACAGAGCCCTGATTGGATTCAGATTCCATGATCCAAATCTGAGCTCTTAAGAGTCCTATTTTCAAACCAGGTTTCCTTAATGTGTATAACACAAAGGTGAATTCAGTTTACCTCCCCCCATACCCCATCACTTCAGGGGAAGGAACAAGCACCACTCCGTTTTTATGACAAGGCTTTGCTCATGCCACAAGATTAGGTGCTTACATTCTCAGAACAATCCTGTGAGGAAGGCGCCCACGAGAAGCTAGTGAGATTCAAACCCAAGCAAAAACTAATTAAGATGATGGGACCAAGAGACCATTTAAGGAAACCAAATTCCAGCCATAAGGGGATTTTCATGTGTACCCACCACACCTCAGGCTTCAACATATACCCAATCCCAAGCTCAACCAAACTTTGAAACTTGAGGTTTCTGCCCTTTTGGCAGTCCCTACCAAATTTTTTTCCAAGTTTCCCTCCTCCTGACCTGCCTCTATTTTTAATTTGCAAACTGGGTTGAGTAAGGAAAAACCACTATTAGTATATCAATTGGTTCTCAGGTTTCATCTTTTTTAATCAGCTCCTTGGAGGACATCCTAAACACTACATGAAACACAACAGAATTTTTCTTCCAGTATTAAAAATGACATTCACGAACATTTTTAAGACACTCTTCCACATAATTACGGTGGTGATCTTGAGTAAAAAAAACACCTCTAAGCAATTGTGTTCTTGATGCAAATTTTTTATAGGTACATTCAGAAACTGCTTCCTAACAACAAATATTGTGTACAGGTTTTAAAATGTTCCTAGATATACATTAATTTTTTTAAAAAAATCAGTCTGGCCCAACATTTTTTTTGCCAGAACCAATAATCCTGAGATCCCAAACTAAACTGGTAAAAGGAAAATACCAACTCTTATGCCAGAATTTATCTTTACATGAGAGAAAAAATCTTAAAAAACACATGGAACTTTCTAAAAGATCTTTTTAACAAGCAACCTTGGGAGCTCAATTCAAAAATAGAAGTCGAGATACTAAAACAGATGTTTCAGTGCAGCTCCAAAAATCTTTATAAATACAGCCATTTGGAAGGACGATCCTGGATCAGAAGTGTTATTCCTTGTGTATCTGAGAACAGTAAGAAGAGGAAGAATTGTGATATGAGGAAGGAACAGGCTGACAATATGCTCACCTGCCAGAATTGACAGATGCCGAGAGCTGGACAACAGGGACACCCCTCCACTGCCTCCATCCCCCAAAAGAGCAGGATTACAGGAGACACCCCCTGCAAGCACACTAGCCTTGACATGCACCTGAGAGCAAGGAAGGCTTAGGAATGGTGTTTGGTGAGCTGGCAGGGTGAGGTATGCAAGGGTAGCAGAAAAAGTGAGCAGCCTGGCCAGAAAAGGTGAAAGGAACATGACAGGGTTTGATAGACAGAGGTTTGCTCAGTGCCAATACCCAAGTCTCACCTACATTATGTGGGCATGCCTCATCTCAATTGTCATAATTGTCTCTGTAATTTCCTCCTGAATAGCGATCATAACCACCCTGGCTTCTGGGAAAAAGCACACAAGTTTTACAGGAATGTATCAGACACCACCGATAATAATGTTAAAAACCATGTATGTCAAAGTTTTATATATATATATATATATAATACATGTCACATTTTATAATATGTATGATAGTATAAGTCTTAAATACAAAAACAATATGTTAAACACATGAATATCACATAGTAAATACAATTTTATGGCTTACAACTTATATACAACATAATACATATTACACGTTAATGCAACGTATCGCTACACAATTAACCAACACAGTACAATCAACACAGGTATTATCTACCATGTTGTAATTATACCACTATACAATGAACGCACTCACTACACATAACTCAAAATATTAAGTTTCATACTTGTTTTAAGCACACAGTAATGTCACCAAGGTGTGATAGGTATGAACACGCAGGCAGCTGAGCTCTTAAGGAGAGGGAAGCAGCAGTGAACCCCAACCCTCACCTACCTACCTGCCACTATAGTCTCTGGACCGTCCATGTCCATATCCATATCCATATCCATATCCTCCAGGTCGACTGTCATACCTGCCGCTCCCATAGCCCTGGTCCCCGCCACCTGCAGCAGATAAAAAATATTTAAATAGTAGTTATCCAGACATAGGCCACTAATAAGTGGCTCTCCCTCTCACCCCATGATCAAACTTACCACAATGCTTACCTCTAGAGTAGCTGCGACCACGCCCATAGGCCCCAAAGGCACCCCCTCTGGTTCCCCGGGCAGACTTGCCCGCATGGTCCACACGGATTTGGCGACCATCCAGGGACTAGGTGTGGAAGACACAAGGATGATTGGTTGGCAAACAGTCAGGGCAGTGGAGAGGGAAGAGTGGGCATGGGCAGGTGGGCAGAAGAGCCCAGAAATTCCTACTGAGCACCAGGTTCGGGGTGCCGTGTTCCAGAAGAAGCTCCTTTGACCAGAATGGCACCAGCAGGAGCTGTAGAACCCCACAAAATGACCTGAATTCACCGTGTTCCCCCTGCTACTACTTACATCTGGACTGAACTCAAGCTGAGTTCTCCTCCCCACTCCTCTAAGCTGCCCGACTATCAGGGCTAGATAAACACCTCTCTTGGTTTGAGGCTTCAGAGTCCATCCCAGAAGACTCACGAGGTCCTCTCCGGGCCAGGCCCACAGGTCTGCAGACTCTACTACCTAAGCCCAGGGCAGGTCAACCATCCACGGGTGGCTTCTCGGCCTCATGCAGGACCAGTCGTCGCCTCCCAGGTAGCCCGGCTCTGTCTGCCGCTGCCCTCCACCCCCTAGAACAGAAGGCAGTCACGCTCCTGTGAGTAGGTACTGGGGGGCTTGGTGGCCGCGCTGCCCCTAGCAGACACAGAGGGAAAAACAGAAAGAATGGAGGAAGTGATAGATGGGAACAGGACCCCTCTGCAGGTAAGAGGCTTCACCTCTCCATTCATGGCTCTCATAGCATCTGAGGCATGCTCTGGGTTGGTGAAGGTGATGAAGCCAAAACCCCGGGATCGCTGAGTCTCCCGGTCCTTGACCACGACCACTGAGGAAGGAAAAGATGGAAAAACGTGGTTAGCATCAGAAAGGATAAGTGACGGGCCGGCCCGGTGGCGCACTGGATAGTGCGCCGCTTGGGAAGCGCGGCGGCGCTCCCGCCCGAGTGTTCGGATCCCACATACAGACC
>NW_007726799.1:420482-452969 GCF_000696425.1 Galeopterus variegatus
TCTTTTTTTTTTTTCCTTTTTGTCTTTTTTCGTGACCGGCAATGGGATCGCAACCCTCGGTGTCGCACCCGCACCTCGCTCAGCCAGTGAGCGGGAACCGTTCTCCACATGGGATCCGAACCCTCGGCGGGAGCGCCCCCGGGCCAGCCCCTTACCGGTCATCTTTTCAAAAAAACAAAAAAAAAAAAAAGAAAAAAGAATTTGAGGCCTGGAGTCCTGACTCTTCTCTTAAAGTTCCTTGAAACGCAAAGGTCTCAGACTTCCTCTCATCTCCCCCACCCCCAACGTGTGTCTGGCCTATGTCTCACCCTCAGAGATAGGCCCAAAGCTGCTGAAGTGGTCTTCCAGCGCCTGCTCGTCGGTGTTGAAGTTGAGCCCCCCCACGAAGAGCTTCCCTTCTTCAGAGGACATGGCAGTGAATTCGACTCCTGGGGGGAGAAGAGAGAGAAAGAGTGGGAGAAAGTGAAGGTGGAAGAAGAAAGCTGGAGAAGTGGGAAAGGAGAGAAGGGGGAGAGAAACACAGAAAATAGACAAGTGGAACAAAATAAGGGACAACTAAGAAGAAACTGAAGGAGGCTGAAAAGGCGGGAATCTGAGGTGATAGCTTAGTGAGGTGGCCATTTGGGTACCACCATCGCGCATGCCCACAACGTCCGCTACCCCCATGCCCTTCATTTTGTAACGCCGCGCAGACTCAGAACACGCTGGCGTTCCCTCCGCGCCCGCAGTACAAGATGGCGGCGGTCACGTGGGAAAAATGGGAGCAGCAAGTCTGGTTATCGTGTGGCCACTGCCACACCGATGCCACCAGCCTCTCCCGGCATTCCTCGCACTCGGATTCAGCTACCAGCCTCTCACCAACAGAAATGTTTCGCCTCCGCGCACACGACCCGCCCGCCCCGGAGAAGCCCAAGCCAGCGCGTCAGCGGTCGCTACTCTCCCCACTTGCTACCCCTGCTCTAGGCCGTCCTGGGCGCACGAGAGTAGTCGAGGAGCGGTCGCTCCGCAAGACATATGCTGCTTACCTGAAAATAAAAAAGTAAGAGGACCGAAGAAACAGCAAGCTCTGAGGAGCAGAGAGAACAGGGAGGCGGCCGCGCGGGAAGACGCCTGATAAAGCGTACGTAGCGGATACGTCACAGAACGTTCCCCCCCAGCGCGTGCAGGCGTGCGTGCTCGTTGGCTGAAGCCAGCGGGGAGGGGGCGGGGGACGAAGGGACGGCAGAGCGGAGGGAACACTGCGCTCCTCTTGCTTCCGGGAACGGAGGCTGCGTTTATCTGATTGGTGCACCTTAACGTCAGCATCTCCCCCCAGCTGCCGAGTCGTCTTTATCCGTGCTGCGCACCGACCTTCTTACTCGCATACCCCTTTCCGCCTCTGACATCACTGTTACTGTCCTTGACGTCATTTCCCCCATTAAATATGATGCCCTCCTCACTATTGCAGTCGTCTTCTTCAAGGTCTGCCGATTATTACCGTCCTTTAATGGCAATCTCCTTCACCTTCTAGTCTTCTATCCTCATATCCCTCAAATGAGGTTTATCTCTCTGACGTGATTACCCTTCACAATTGTCCTCATACTGTACGTTTTCTCACTGTCTGACCTTGACCCCCTCCTACGTTTTCTCCTCCGTGCCCAATATTTAGCCGCTTGTAGTGGGCCCCTTTTCCCTGGCATCATTCCTTCTCATCTCTGACTTCAGCTTGCATCTTAATCTAACTGCCTTCTGAAGCCAGCCATCAGTAGACTGCCTGAGATGTCTTCAATAAAACAGGATGTTCCAATCTTCGAGGGGTGTAAATCCTAATCCACAGAAAGATCTTTGCTGTCACACAGGGTAGCTGAGCCCTTAATCTACAGAAAGTATTCACAGTACACAATGGATTTACCCAAAGCAAGTAGTGTCTGAGCCCACTTTCCACAATTTGATCTTGTCCATCCTTCAGTATCTGAGCTACCTTTACAATGAATGGATTTGACGGATTTTTCATTTCTGAGCTCCCCAGCAAGGAAGAATGGGTTAGTTTGCCCTGAGAGACTCTAAATTTCTTATCCATAGACTAGATTTGCCCAGCCTTTTAAGGGTCTGCCTCTCAAAACACAAACTAGACTTGTTAACCATCAGGGTACTGTATGCTAATTATCCATATTCCTATCAGACCAATTCATATATTTCTCTTCTTGTTGACTTTCAGGGGTTCCTCCTATAGTCTAATTATTAACCAGGTGTTGGAAATTGCAAATAGCCTCTCCCACTCTGGCATTTGTGTTATTACTATTGTAAGTAATATCCTTAGTGAATAAAGATCCTTAAATATGATACAATCAATTATTTTCCTTTTATGGTCCGTGTTTTTAAAGAAATCCTTCTCTTCCCGCAGGTCACAAAGATATTCTCCTACAGTTTCTTCAATTAATTTTATAGTTTTGCTCTCACGTGTAGGTCTTTAAAACCATTTAGAGTCTGTCCTTGTATGTGGTGTGAGATAGAGATCCAGTTTAATTTTTCTCCATGTCATGAGCTAGATATCTCATTACCGTCTACTATGCAATCCGTCCCATCTCTGTGTGTGTGTGTTACCACCTCTGTCATATATTAAGTTCCATGGGTATATGGCTCTGTCTCTGAGCTGTTTTTTCTCTTCCATTGGCCTACTTGTCAGCTCTTGGGACAATATCAATTTTTTTTTTTAAATTTAATTACTAATGGGACTGGCCCGTGGCTCACTCGGGAGAGTGCAGTGCTGATAACACCAAGGCCCTGGGTTCGGATCCCATATAGGGATGGCCGGTTTGCTCACTGGGTGAGCGTGGTGCTGACAACACCAAGTCAAGGTGTTTGCTAAGATCCCCTTACCGGTCATCTTTTGAAAAAAAAAAAAAATTACTAAGGCCTTTAGTATGTCTTAACATCTAGTGAGCAAGTCCCCATCATAATTCTTCCTTTTTTTTTTAAAGATGACCGGAAAGGGGATCTTAACCCTTGGCTTGGTGTTGTCAGCACCACGCTCAGCCAGTGAGTGAACCGGCCATCCCTATATAGGGATTCGAACCCATGGCCTTGGTGTTATCAGCACCGCACTCTCCCGAGTGAGCCACGGGCCGGCCCCTATAATCCTTCCTTTTGAAGGTTATCTTAGCTATCAATGATCCTTTAGTATTCTAAATTTTAATGTGTTTATTGTATTTCTTAAAAAGGTAATAGAAGTTTTATTGGGAAGGCATTGAATTTATAGATTTGGGGAGAAAAAAACATCTTGATAATATTACCTGAGGAGGTTTTAAGATATGACCACACTCAGATTTCAGGGTACTTCGAATAGTTCATGGAAAAATAGAATTAAACGATAATACGCATCTTTCCGTGAACTATTTTTATTGAAACATATTGACTATACATATTTATTTATGGGGTACAGAGTTGAACATCAATACATTTCCATGAACTTTTTGAAGTACACTTATATTGCTCTTGTCAAGAGTTGGAACCTAACTCCCTTCACCTTGAGTGTAGGCTGGACTTAGTAATGCACACTTGTAATGCACAGAATGTGCACACTTGTAATGCACAGAATGAAGCAGAAGTGATAGTGTGTCACTTCTAAGATACTGTGACATAAAAGGCACTTCAGCTTCTTGCTCTCTCTTATGCAGACTGCTCACTCTGTGGGATGTTAGGTGGTATGTCATGAGCAGCCCTATGGAGGAGCCCAGTTGTCAAGGCACAGGCCTCCTGCCAACAGCCCTGTGAACAGAGCTTCTTAGAAGTGGATCCAAGCTTTCAGATAACTGCAGTCCTGGCTAACATCCTGACTGCAACCCCTTGAGAGACTCTGAGCCAGAACCAGAACCACCCAGCTAAGCCACTCCCAGAATCCTGACCCTCCAAAACTGTGTGAGATAATAAATGTTTATTCTTTTAAGCCAATAAGTTTTGGGGTAATTTGCTACCAATAGATAGCCAATAGATCACCAAAATCATCCCATAAAAGATCATGAATTGTTTCTCCTTTTATTCAGATCATCTATTTCTGTTATTAGAGTTTAAATTTTTACTAAATAGAGGTCTTTTGTATTGGTTAAATTCAATCTAGTTGACTATTTTCTTGTTGGTTATTGCCAGTGTAGAGATGCTCTTGATTTTTTTTTGGTAGGAGGTGGGGGGTTGGCCTGTTTGGGGGCCCAAACCTGTGCTTTAACCAACTGAACTAACTGGCCAGCCCTGATGTTTTTGATTTTTACAGGTTGATCTTGTATCTAGAGACTTTGCTAAACTCTTTTATCAGTCCTATTTTTCTTTTTTTTTTTTTTAAAGATGACCAGTAAGGGGATCTTAACCCTTGACTTGGTGTTGTCAGCACCACGCTCAGCCAGTGAGCGAACCGGCCATCCCTATGTGGGATCCGAACCCAGGGCCTTGGTGTTATTAGCACCGCACTCTACCGAGTGAGCCATGGGCCGGCCCTCAGTCTTATTTTTCTGATCATCTTGTTGGATCTTTAAGGTAGTCAGTCACATCATTTGCAAATGAGTTTTATCTATTCTTTCCACAACTTACACCTCATTTCTCTTCCTTTCCTTATATATAGCATTGGCCAGTTTTATATTAAATAGTATTGACAGTTAATATCCTTGCCTTGTTCCTGATCTTAAAAGGGAAAATGCATTTAAAATTGCTGTATGTTTTTGTCACATAACCTCTATCAAATTAAGGAAGTTCTCTTCTCTTATTTTGTTTGCTAAGAGTTCTTTTTTTAGTATCACAAACAGATACTCAGGCTGGCCAGCTAGCTCAGTTGGTTCCAGCACAGTGTTATAACACCAAGGTCAAGGGTTCGGATCCCTGAACCTGCCAGCTGCCAAAAATAAAAAAAAGGAAAAACAAAGAAACAGGTACTAAATCTTATCAAATCCTTTTCTGCTTTGAGGTTATCATTTGATTTTCCCTTTACTTTATTAATGTGGTAAATTACATTCACTAGTTTTCTAATTTGGATCATGTTTGTATTTCTGGGATAAACCCTACTTGTGATTTTTAAAAAATACACTGTTGAATTCAGGGAGCCAATATTTTATTAGAACTTTTGTATCTATATTCATAAGTGAAAGGTGTCTATAACTTTATTGTCTTGTATTTTACTTATCTGGTTTTAGAATCAAGACTATTCTAGCCTCATAAAATGAGCTGGGCAGTTTTGCTCTTTTCCTGTTTCCTGGAACAATTTGTATAAGATGGGAATTAACATTTTCTTGAAAGTTAGATAGAACTACAATCTGCAAAACCATCTGGGTCTGAGCATGAAGCTTTTTGCTACGAGATGAGGTGTCTTTGATTATCATTTTAATTTTTCTTAAAACTTATTGTTATATTCAAGTTTTCTATTTCTTTTTGCATCAATTTGAGCATATTTTAATTTTTCCAGAAACTTATGGCTTTCATCTGTTATGAAATGTATTAGCTTACACTTTCTGGCCTCTTTTTGTGTGTGTAATTTTCTTTTTTGTTCTGTATTTTGCATTCTTTTAAATCAGTATCGTCAATGGTCTATCATTAATATTTTCAAAGAACCAGCTTTTTATTTTTTAATCTTTACTATTACTTTTTAATTCTCGATTGCTTTTATTTCCTTTCTTATATTATGTCCTCCATGAATCAATCCTTTGGATTTGTTCCTCTGCTATTTTTTTCAACTTCTTGAGTTGAATGCTTAGATCATTTATTTTGCAACCTTTTTTTTCTTTTTGGGGGGATGGTGGGGGTTGGCTGGCTGGTATATTCTTTTCTGATAAATATATATATATATATATATTTTTTTCCTTTTTTTTTGTCTTTTTTCGTGACCAGCAACGGATCGCAACCCTCAGTGTCGCGCCCGTACCAGACCGGGACCGGCAACGGGATCGCAACCCTTGGTGTCGCCCCCGCCCCTCGCTCAGCCAGTGAGCGGCCGGTCTGCATGTGGGATCCGAACCCTCGTCGGGAGCGCCGCCACGCTTCCCAAGCGGCGCACTGTAGCAGTGCGCCACCGGGCCGGCGAAAACAATGACTTTTTTTTTTTTTTTGTCTTTTTCCGTGTCTGGCAATGGATCGCAACCCTCAGTGTTGCAACCCGCACCTCGCTCAGCCAGTGAGCGGGAACAGGTCTGTATGTGGGATCCGTACCCTCGGCGGGAGCGCCGCCGCGCTTCCCAAGCGGCGCACTTAAGCAGTGCGCCACCGGGCCGGCCCAGATAAATATATTTAAAGCTATACATTTTCTTCTATTACCTGATTTTGCTGTGTTCCACAAATTTTGCATGTAGTAGTATTCAGTTTTAAATATTTCTAATGTTCCTTTATGATTTCTTCTTTCATCCAAGGGTTATTTAGTAATGTTAGTTTAAAAAACAAGGGGGGCTGGCCAGTTGGCTCAGTTGGTTAGAGCGTGGTGTTGGTAACACCAAGATCAAGGGTTCAGATCCCCATCCTTTTGTGGCCAGCCACGACAAAACAACAACGGGGGCTGTTATTTTTTAGCTTTTTGCTCTTAATTGCTGATTCTATTACATATGGTCAGAGAACATGCTTAATATTAATACTTTTACATTTATTGAAGCTTTCTTTATGCCCTCACATGGTCTACTTTTGTAATTGTTAAGTGTAAGCATAAAAGGAGTCTTCTCCATTCCCTAAGTGAAGGGTTATATAAATATGTGATTGATATGTATATATGTATATGTAAACGTATGTATGTATATATACACCACACATACATATATAGTTTAAAAATGTATTGTGTGGGGTTTCTTAGGAGTATACGTGTTTATGGTAGACATATTTTCCTTGTCAATGAGTATATGCCCTTCTTTGTCCTTGTGATCTTAGTCTCCACTTCTATTTTGTTAGCTATTAGGATGGCTATCTCAGCTTTATTTGGGTATTTATTAGTCTGCTACATGTTTTCTTCATCCTTTCATTGTCAACATTTCTAAATCTTTGTGTGTGTATACTGACTTTTCTTTTAATCCAATGAAAGTCTCTGTGTTTTAAGTATTTTTGTAATTACTGTATTAGGACTTAGTTCTTACATCTCATTTTATATTTTCCATTTACAGTATATTTTTTATTTCTTTTTTCTACCATCATATTATACCTAACATTTTGGGGGGTCCTTCTTATAATATCTTGTTCCTGTGTTATATTCTAACATTCTCTTATTATTTAAAATTTGTCTGGCCCAATACTTCTCCTTCAGATAGTATGTGGTACCCAGTGTAGTTGCCAGCCTCCAATATAGACCAGTGATCCCTGCCTCCCGGTATTCACCCTCTGTGTAGTCCCCTCCCATGCTGCAGTAGGGTTGGTCTATATGACCAGTAAAACACAGCAAAAGCAATGGTATATCATTTCTGAGATTAAGTTATAATAGACATTGTGTCTTCTCTCTCTCACCTACTAGCTCAGATCACATATTGTGAGGAGCCCCATGAAAAGGCTCAGGTGGTAAGAAACTGAAGCCTCCAGCCAACAACCCTGTGAGAGGGCCTTGTTGGAAGTGAGTCCATCAGCCAAGTCAAGCCTTCAGCTGACTGCAGTCTTGACCAAAAACTTGACTGGAACCTCAGGAGAGACCCTGAGTTGAAACCACCTGGCTAGGCTACTCTCAGATTCCTGACTCTCAAAAACTATGACATAATAAATCTTTGTTGTATTAAGCTGCTAAGTGTGGGGGTAATTTGTTATACAGCAATAGATAACTAATATGTCCGGTTTATTTTTCTCTAGCAGTAGTTAGACTAGACACTGCCCTGGTGTCTAGTTATCTTGGCGGTAAGCTCATATTCTCCTGAAGTTATCAGCTGCCCTGGCTGGTAAAATGTACTGAGGAAAGGGCTGAAGGCCAAACTCTAGTCTGCTCAATCACTTGGAGTTCAAGGGGTAAAGGGATGTGTGGGGAGATGAGCCAGAGGCTGGACAGTCCCAGGAGTCACAGAAGCAGTTATTACTCCCATTGCTCTCACAGCACTTGGTAAGCCCCCTGGTGGGGAGTTCATCTTTAAACTGTCAGAGGAAGGCAGCTTTTTTTTTTTTTTTTTAAAGGGATCCGAACCCGGGGCTTTGGTGTTCTCAACACCGCACTCTCCTGAGTGAGCCACGGGCCGGCCAGAGGAAGGCAGCTTTAAGAAGAGGCAGTCTCCCTAGGTGTAACCCACCAGCTCTGGTGGGGGAGAGGTGGAGGAGTGATTGTATCTGGCTGCCCATTTCTTCCCCCAGCAGGGCTCTTGCCATCCAGATAGTAGGCCCCCAGACACCTGTACCAGTGGTTAGGATGATTTCTGCAGGAGGAGGGAAGATAACAACCTTCTCAAGGCAACACTGGGGAGAGGTAAGAGTCAGAACTTAAATCTCTTCTTCCATAACTTATCCTTTGCTGCCTCTAGCCAGCCACCCCTCAAAACACAAGCTAAAGACAGCCTTCCATTTCCCTATGGGTCTCTGAGCTGTGCTGCAGTTTCTGGAGCCCATGTTTCTCTGTAGTTTTTCCAGGGTTGGTTTCAGGCAAGGGAATCAGCAGCTTGTGCTGTCTGCCATCTTGGCAGGAACAGAAGCCCCAAGTATCCTATTGGAATAATAGAGGTTTCTTATGGGCCGGCCCGTGGCTCACTCGGGAGAGTGCGGTGCTGATAACACCAAGGCCCCGGGTTCGGATCCCACATGGGGATGGCCGGTTCGCTCACTGGCTGAGCGTGGTGCTGACAACACTAAGTCAAGGGTTAAGATCCCCTTACCGGTCATCACCGCCTCTGCTTGGTTCATTGGAACACTTATTCTATTTTATAGTATGAAGTGTTTCCCGACTGTAGAATCACAATAAAGCCAAATGAGGTTTAAATTAAATTTGCTGTAGGGCCGGCCCAGTGGCTCACTCGGGAGAGTGCGGTGCTGATGGCACCAAGGCCCCGGGTTCGGATCCCACATGGGGATGGCCGGTTCGCTCACTGGCTGAGCGTGGTGCTGACAACACTAAGTCAAGGGTTAAGATCCCCTTACCGGTCATCTTTTAAAAAAAAATAAAAATAAAAAAAATAATAGAGGTTTCTGCCCTTCTGGGTATCTGAACCTCCTATTCACAGAAAAGACTCCTCTGGCCCTCAGAGGTCCCAAGCTGCCATACACAGAATTGACTTGTCTGGCCCTTCAAATATCTAAGCTCATTGATCATAGAAGGTACCCCACAGGGTGTGAGCTGGTTACTGACAAAAGGGACATTGCATGTCTTCAGAGGGCCAGACACCCCCATATCCTGGATGGCCTTTGGGGGGAGTCTGAGCTCCTTGTGCACAGATGCACTTGTGAGGCCCACAGTATTTGAGCACCCTAGACACAGCCTGGTTTTATTGTTCTTCAAGTGACTGAGCCCTCACCTGAGAAAGGGTTCCCTTCCCCTCCAATACTGGGGGATGAGTCTTTTAAGGGTCACCCCCTGCTTTATATAGCTTTCTTGGGAGAGACAGATGAGAGAGTGGCTGCCCTGATGCCCCCTCATCTCTGGCAGCATTGCTTAGTGCAATGACTTCTGGACAGAACCTGGGACAGCTAGGCCATGACCTGAGGACCCCAGTTACCTCACCCATTGTCTGCTATGTCCTTTATGGAAGACAGCACCAGGCCTGTGAGAGAATCCTGCTTTCTGAGAAGGTCAGTGGGAAAAAGGACCTTATTTTGATCCTCCTCCAGATAAGTAAGTGATTTCTTTTAGGGCCTAAGTTTTATCAGTGATTGATTTTTGTCCATATTGTGGGATAGAGAAGGCAAATAAATGGTTTCTATTGCTGAAATGATTAAGACGGGTACCCAATAGCTGGAAACTCAATTTAAGGCCCTAGGCCACAGTCCCTCAAGCTGGCTCCAAACCAAGTGACAAAAAAGGAGCCTTATACCCCTGCTAGGGCTTCCAGCATTAGTGTGTAAGACTCACAGAGAAGTGTCTAGATCCTAGAAATGGTGACATGTGGAAAGTGAGGAGTGGCTGGCCCAATGTTTCTAAGTAGCCCATTACTTCTCAATCTTTGTAATAAGTCTTGCCCTTTTTTGGCCAAGAACTCTCTCTCTCATCCCTCATTCAGGGGCCCATCCTGAAAATATGCATTCATGGCCATAATACAGACCCTTACAGGCAGACAGATGTCCCAAAAAAGAGATTCAGGCCTTCCTCAAAGCAGTCCCTAACCTGGACTGACCTTCTAGAACCAATTCTCAGCATCCACTTTCTCCACAACTGGGGACTCCATCTACAGCAAAATCCAGGGAGAGGGCAGACAAATACACAGACCACAATGACCTTCATGTGTGCAAAGTATCATTGTTAAAAATAAAACAAAAACAAAAAAGAGGCTGTGGCCTCCATGGGACAGTGCCAAAGCAGAGCCCAACATACTCAGACCTGGGAAGAGAGAGCCCCACGTTCCAACAGGTCTAGGGCTGGCAGGTGGAGAGGTGGGGTCTCATGTATAGACCCTCGAGGCAAAGAACAGAGATCTGGTGGGGCTGATTGTGGGCTGTAGGGAGCCTGATCAAGATGGGGCTGTAGCTTCAGCCCCCTCCTCCGAGTCCCACACCTCTGACTGCAGGTAATCAGCGAAGAGAGCCTTTGCCCTGCGCAGGACGCGCCCCAGGTGGTGTTTTCGCACAAGGCGGTCAAAGTGCATGGCCAGTTCATTGTAATCCAGCCCATTGCGCATGATGTGGTCTCGGTGTTCCAGCAGGATAGCCAGGCAGAGGAAAAGCATGAATGGGTTCCCCCGGCCAAATTCCTGGGGTGGGGGCAGGCCTATTGGGGGTGAGGGGTGCAGGGACTTCCCAGGGTCTTGTGGAGACCCTACCTCTTGCATCAGGGGGGATCCTACAGCCATGTCGCCAGTGGGAGAGGCCTCCTGGGTGGATGGTGGAGATGAGGAAGATGGGGAATCAGGGTGGGAAGAGGAGGAGAGCAGTGGGTCTGAGGAGCTCAGCAAAGGCTCAGAGAGGGACTTGGAGCTGATGAGGGTAGCTGGGCAGGACAGTGGGACCAGAGGGTCTTTCCTGGGGCCCATGTTATCCCTGAGCTGCTGGAGGCCATCCAGACTGGCTTGTCTCAGGAGACGCCCCCCGCCTCCGGGCCCCTGGCTGGTCATGGCCAAGTGGTCAACAGCATCTTCAAAGGCACTGCCTCTTCCACCAGCAGGCCTCAGCATGTGCCTCTGTCGCATGGGCCGCCCCCTGGGGCCGCTGAAGCCAGTGTCTGCCACTTGGCTGGGGGGTCCAACGAGCTCCACCTCATGTTCAGGAGGATCTGGCGGCAGTGAACTCCAAGTGACCTCAAGCATGCGGAGGGCATCGTCAAAGGCAAACTCACGCTTCAGCTCGAGCAGCAGCCAGCGGTAACAGAAGAAGAGGTCATCAGCACCTGCTTCTTGCAGGTACTGGTAGAAGTCGGGGTCAGCATGTCGCAGCAGCAGCTTGAGGTGGGCAAACTTGGTGGCCATGGCACAGCCATCAGGATGAAAGTTGGCAGCCAGGCGCTTCATGATGCCACAAAAGCAGACGAAAGCATGGCCCTCATGGTCCATGACAGCAAGGATGGGTGAGGCAAGGTCACTCATGCCCTGGCAATAGGACACCTGTGGGTGGGTAACAGCATAGGTGGTGAGCAGGTCGTGCAGTGCCTGCAGGTGTGGACCATCCTCAGGACCTGCGTAGTAAGGGTGGGCCCGGTCGGTGCGCAGCACATCCTTGAGGACCGTGCTGCGGATGAATTCCAGGTCGTCAGGGCTCGCTCGCTGGGCCCACTCGCTCTTAAGCTGCTCATACTCGCGACTCTTGCGCTTCATGTAGTCCATCCGCTCACGGCCTGTCAGCCCATCAGGGTACACATTCAGCAGGTACCTCCACACCACCTGGCCAAGGGATGACATGGATGAGGCTGAGGTTCTACAGATGAGCCACCACGCCCCTGTGTCTATCAGTCACCACCCACTCCCCACTCCTTAGGCCTCTGTCCTCCTTCTGACAAGTCTGCTTTCCCACCTGTGACTCCTACCTCCTCCTGAAAGAGAGCTTCCTGCCCTGGAATATCTCCATGTGGTTGACTGCATGTATCTCATGAAATACTGCAATATATATATTTGATGAGACACATGCAAATATATATATATATATTTGGAAGCTGCACATGTCTCATGAGATATTGCAATATATATGTATATATTTGGAGGCTGGCAGGTACAGGGGTGGAACCCTGGGCCTTGGAGTTATCAGCAACCGTGCTCTAACCAACGGTGCTACCCAACCAGCCTGCGTAAGCGTTTTTTTTTAGCAGCTGGCTGGTACAGGGAAATGAACCCTTGACCCTGGTGTTACAAGGCTGTGCTCTAACCAACTGAGCTAACCAGTCAGCCCTCCCACGTGACTATTAATGAGCATGGGAGCAATGGATCCAATGAGAGACCAAGGCAGTTCACCTTTCGCAGTGAGGGCTCCACGCCACCGTGATAGATCCGCAGGCGCAACTCCTCAGGGCGGGAGAGCTGTCCCTCGTGGTTCAGGTACGTGTGAAACTCAGCATCGCTCAGGGGTGGCTTGAAGGGTTTGATATCTTCCCCATATGACCAGCCGAGCACCTGCTGGACCTTAGACAAGGTACGGCCCACCTGTGAAGGAAGGAGGAAGGGAGGCCACTGTCAGCTGAATAGGTTAGGGACAGATGCCAAGCAGCATGCTTAGAATTGGGGATTCCAGGTAGGCCCTGCCCTCCAACCACAGCTGGGCCCCTGGGGTCCCTGAAACCACCTGAGAGAGGATGGACTGTGTAAAGGGCAGGGCAGCTGTCGTCAGCGATGACCGTTTCTCAGCCAGCAACACATCGGAGCCAATGACATCCTTCGGGCTGATTATGTCCCAATCTTCCATCAACGGGCCTGGGCACACAGAGTGAAGTGCTATGAGTAAGAGGATGAGAACCCAGACCTCAGGGCCAGGTTCGTCTCCTACTGAAGCCAGGCTACCTGAAGGGCAGTGAATGACTCCCAATCCCTCTTCCCATATCATCCAAATCATGTTAAAAAAAAAAAAAAAAAAAAAAAATCAGGGATGGCCAGTTAGCTCAGGTGGCTAGAGCATGGCCTTATAACACCTAAGTCAAGGGTTCAGTTCCCTGCACCAGCAAGCTGCCAAAAAAAAAAAAAGAAAAATCAAACCATGAACAATTATTTTGTGGTAAATGTCTCAATCTTACAACATGGCTTAGCAGCCTCTGATATTTTAATGATATAAAGTAATATTCACTGAGCACTTACTATGTGTCAGGCACTAGACAAGGGCTTAACATTAATGTAAAAAATTATAATACTAGCTAACACTTTCATAGTGCTAAGTGCCAGGAACTGTTCTGAGCCCTTTGTAAATATTAACTCATTTAATATTCACATCAATCCTATCAGTTAGGCACTACTATTATCACACTCTTTTTCTTTTTTTGGGGGGGCGGGGGTTAGCCGGTATGGGGTTATACCACTCTTTATATGAGGAAACAGGCACAGTTAGGATAAGATACTTGCCCTAGGCTCCACAGCTAGTGAGTGAAAGAACAGAAATTTGAAGGCCAGGCCCAAAGTTCAAGAGCCCAAACTCCTAATCGCATATTCACGCTAGTCCTCCTCCCACAAACGGCAGAGACTACCATTACCATTCTCATTTTACAGACGATGACAAAAATAGTAAGTGACCGAGATTCTACAGCCAGGAAATGGTAGGCTGGGATCTGAACGTCATTTACCTTGCTCCAGAGCCCAGATATATTTTAGAAAAAGTGTTTGTGGAACAGGTATACCGCGTACATCAGACAAATGAAACAGTGCTACACTTGACTTGTGGCCCTTGAAACATCAGCAGAAATCTGTCCCTTCTCTCTCTTCTTTACTTCCCCTCACATCCTTTCTTCCCACCTCAGATGCGATGTGGTGACTGAAGCAGCAGTGCCCACCTGAGGTAAGTTCAAGAGAAGCTTAAGAGATGTCAGCCCTCACACCACACAGCTGTTAAGGCAACAATAGCAATGTCCAGTGGCCAACTTTCAAACTCCATTATAGGAAGCAAATCAACTTCTATTTGTTCACCCCACTGTCATTTGCAGACAAATGCTGTCCCTAAGCACCATTTCCATGGGGTCCACTGCACTTCCTCCCACAGAGCTAAGGGGAAGCAAATGCTAGGCCACGTTTGGATATCACTGCTTTTGCCCAGATGTCTCACGGGGCACTACAAACCTAAGGCATTGTATCAGTCCGTTTATGTTGCTTATAACAAAACACCTGAAACTAGGTGACTTATAAAAAAAAAATGAAATTTATTGCTTACAGTTTCTTAGGCTGAGAAGTTCAAAGTCCAGGAAACACAGCTGGTGAGGATCTTGGTGGTGGCAACAGTGACCCAGTGATCTCACATTACAAGATGGTGGAAGCAGAGAAAGCAGAGAGAGAGACAGACTCTCCTCTCCTTTTAAAGCCCTCAGAACCACGCCCCTGACCACCATTTTTAATCCATTCACTACTGCATGGCCCTGTAATCTAATCACCTCTTCAAGGCCCCACCTTAAAATTACCATAATAGGATTTCCCAACCTCTTTAAAACAGTCACAGTGGGGGCTAAGTTTCTAATACATAAAACTTGGGGGACACAATTCAAGCTTCAATGAATTTGGGGGGGGACATAATTCAATCCACTACAGGCATCCAAAAGGGGAGCCAGAGCTCTACTCTAGACACAGCCTCCTCCTCTGCTCCTCATCTGAGTGAACAGCATTTCTATCTGTTCAGTTGCTTAAGCCAGAAACCTGAGACATCTTTGCCCCTCCCACTCTCTCAACCCCTGGTCCAAACCATCACTGAGCCCCAGGACATCTGCATATAAAACATACCTCAGTCCCAGCTCTTGTCTCATCTCCACCTCCTCACCCTGAGTTACCACATCTCTCACATGAAACTGCCCCCTAAACAGTCCCTGCTTCCTCTTTGTTCCTCTCCAATCTCTCCCAACAGCTGCCACGATGGTTTTTCTAAAACATCAGTCAGAGCATTAAGATACTTAACAAATCGGGCCAGGCCCATGGCTCACTTGGGAGAGTGCGGTGCTAATAACACCAAGGCCCCGGGTTCGGATCCTATATAGGGATGGCCGGTTCGCTCACTGGCTGAGCGTGGTGCTGACAACACCAAGCCAAGGGTTAAGATCCCCTTACCGGTCATCTTTAAAAAAAAAAAAAAAGAAAAAAAAGAAAAAAGATACCTAACAGGTAAAATGAAGGTCACACTGTTGAAAATCAAAATAATGGTCAGAAAGACCAAATAGAAGAACCACTTCAAGGAACAGAGATAAGACTGGATGATTTGAGTGAAACAAAAGTCCAGGAGAAACAGAAAGCAACAGGAGCAATGTGACTCATGTCAGCAAAAGCACCACTCGAGGCCAAAAGCATTTAACAGGAAAAGAGAGACATATGCAAATACTAGGAAATGCAGGGGGAGAAAAGGGATCAGGTGGAGACATTAGAATCAAACAGGTATGAGGGCTGGCCCATGGCTCACTCTCGGGAGAGTGTGGTGCTGATAACACCAAGGCCAATGGTTCAGATCCCTATATAGGGATGGCCGGTTAGCTCACTAGGTGAGCGTGGTGCTGACAACACCAAGTCAAGGGTTAAGATCCCCTTACCGGTCATCTTTAAAAAAAAAAAAAGAAACAGGTATGAAGAAAAATTTCCCTGAGATGAAAAACTGGCTCATCAGGTCTTAAAGATAGGGCTAATTAACAAACAACACATACAACAGGCCTCCCCCATCCCTATTCATATGCTGGTGAAATGCCCAAATTCTAAGAATGAAGAAAATCTCTTGCCAGCTTTCATAGTCAGAGAACAGGCTGCTTACAATGGAAAGAATGTCAGATTGGCAATGGACTTCTGCTCCATAATTCTGTAAGCAAGAAGATGGGGATATGAGGCACCTATAGAGCACTGAGAAGAAAGGCCTGAGATCTGAGGGTCCCACACCCAGTCAGGACAGTACAGATCCAGTCGGCCAAAAAAAGACATTTTTGACCATTAGAGTACATCTAACCCATACACCTTATGGAAGGAGAACAAAGAAGTTCTCTAAACAAATGGCTACTGAATGACTACAAGGGTTCAAGATAGGTGAAAGCAAGAGGGAGGGTAAATGGTGGTGGGCCACCAGTTTTTAACATATATAGTTAAACATAAAATGACACATAACATGCTTGACAGTTTGTAATATCACATGTTACATTAGGATTCCTTTTCAGGGTTAGTATGTTAGAAAATATAATGATAGCCTGGAATTTAAAAAGAAAAACAAATTAAAGCTGTCTGAGCAAACCCCAGAATTTAAGGGTTAGGGATTAGAGGACAAATAAGAATTAGAAGTGTTCCAAAACTCCATTGCAAGGGTTGGGGAGGGTGACAGAGACTGAAGGAGAAAAGGTGGTCTAAAGATTTCACTGTCAGTTATATAAGAAAACATAAATCCAGCTATGGGGTTTGTTTTTTTTTTTTTTTAAAGATGACCGGTAAGGGGATCTTAACCCTTGACTTGGTGTTGTCAGCACCACGCTCAGCCAGCGAGCGAACCGGCCATCCCTATGTGGGATCCGAACCTGTGGCCTTGGTGTTATCAGCACCGCACTCTCCCGAGTGAGCCACGGGCCAGCCCAAGCTATGGGGTTTTTATGAGACATATACCTAAAACTAGGTGACAAAGAAAGGTTGAAAATTAAAGAAACCTTGGGCTGGTCAGGTAGCTCAGCTGGTTAGAGAGAGGTGTTACAACACCCAGGTTAAAGGTTCAGATCCCTGTCCTGGCCAGCTGCCAAAACCAAAACAAAACAAAGAAACCTAAAGGTATACCTGCCAAATACAAACAAACAGAAAGCAACAGCAGCAATGTGGCTGTCAGAAAAAGCACCACTCAAGGCTAAAAGCATTTAACAGGAAAAGAGAGACATTATATAATGGTTAAAAAACAAACAAAAAACCCACAAAAACCCATCAATCAAACAGGCAAAGGATTTCTAAAAGCACAAACTCACCTAGTGACAAAACCTGATCTGAACTGACATGAAACTATATATAATTTTTATGTAACCCACTTAGTGTGAATATGCACACATTTTCCAGGAGAAACATCCAAGTGTTTCATTAAGGGCTGCTGGCCCAGACCCTGCTTGCAGTATTACATAATATATGCAATATGCACCACATTTCCTTATCATAAAATTGTCAAACTTCCCAAACCCTAAATTAATGTCAATTTAGTGCAATGCCAGCAGAAACTTAATGGGTTTTTTCCTGGAACTAGATAAAATTATTTTAAGGTTCATATGGAAGAATTCACATTTCAGAATAACTAAGAAAAAGAACAGTGGGAGGATGGCAAAGTCCTGCCTAATTAAAATTGACCACAAAACCCCTGCCGTAAAAAGATATGGTAGGACAGCAATGGGGAAACAGGGACAGTTGGTGGAATGCAATAGAAAGCTGAAAAATAAATCCAAGTATGTATAGGAACGCAATATAGGACAAAACTGGCGTTTCAAATCAGCATAGAAAAAGTACTTAATAAATGATGCTGGCATAATTGACTGTCTGGAATCTTTTTTAAAAAGCTAAGTCTACTTATCACAATTTTGACAGAGTAAAGACAATAAGCATATTAGAAGAAAATGTAGGAGAATATTTGTATAAGTTTGTGAATGGGGAAGATGTTCTAAAGTAAGAGGAGAAGGCTGGCCCCATGGCTCACTCGGGAGAGTGCGGCGATGGTAGCACCGAGGCTGCGGGTTTGGATCCTATATAGGGACGGCTGGTGCGCTCACTGGCTGAGCGTGGTGTAGACCACACCGTGCCAAGGGTGGCGATCCCCTTACTGGTCAGGGAAAAAAAAAAAAAAAAGAAGTAAGAGGAGAAACTCAGAAATCATAAAGGAAAAGATATACATAGGTATAAGAGTACATACAAGTTTTAAATATATATATATATTTGGTGGCTGGCCAGTACAGGAATCCAAACCCATGACCTTGGTATTATAAGGCTATACTCTAACCAACTGAGATAACCAGCCAGCACGAAATTTTAAATTTTGATAGGGCAAAAAAGATACCATAAACAAAGCCATAGAACAAAAGGTAAACTGGGAAAAATATTCACAGTACATATGAAAGGATTCATATCACAAATTGGTCAAAGGTCTAGGCTTGGTAATCTCCCAACTGTAGAGGTGGCAGAAACTGGTGTCTTGCCCAGAGAGACTGGGCCACCCAAGTGGTCACAACATGCCCGTAGCTTTCAACATGAAAATGATCACAAGAATGCCATTAATAATATTTATAATGATAGCTCCATATACTGGACAGTTACTACCGTTTGTGTGTACATACACAAATATGAATATACTCACATATCTTTATATATGGATACATATCTCTATATGTGGATACATTTGTGCCTGTGTGTGTGTAAATATGCAAAGGACCTCCAAGGTTACACATCAAACTGATCAAAGTAGTTCCTGCAGGGCAATATGTAATAAGGGACTGAGATTAGGCATAGTGTTCACAGGAGATTTCAGCCATTATTCAAAATGTTTTTATTTTTAATAAGGAAAATGTATTTACTGGGTAATTAAAATTAGTTTCTTTAAATAATGCAACTCCAATCAAATTCCCATCAGGATTTTAATAGAATGATAAACTAATTCTTTCTTTTTTTAATTTTAACTTCTCAATATACATTGTAGTTGATTTTCATATCCCTTTGCCCATTCCACTTCCCCCCACCCTCCCCCCCATCCTATCTGTAGTTGATTTTCATATCCCTTTGCCCATTCCACTTCCCCCCACCCTCCCCCCCATCCTATCTGCATATCTGTTCACTTGTCTCAACAAGTTCAAGGAATTGTTGTGATTGTTGTGTCTTCTTCCCCCACTACCCTTTATTTGTTTGTATATTTATTTTTAGCTCCCACAAGAAAGTGAGAACATGTGGTATTTTTGTTTCTGTGCCTGACTTGTTTCACTTCATATAATTTTCTCTAGGTCCATCCATGTTGTTGCAGGTAGTATTTCATTCTTTTTTATAGCAGAGTAGTATTCCATTGTGTAGATATACCACAGTTTCCTTATCTACTCATCTGATTTTTTTTTTTTAAAAGATGACCGGTAAGGGGATCTTAACCCTTGACTTGGTGTTGTCAGTACCACGCTCACCCAGGGAGCCAACTGGCCATCCCTATATGGGATCCGAACCCGGGGCCTTGGTGTTATCAGCACCGCACTCTCCCGAGTGAGCCACGGGCTGGCCCTCCACTCATCTGATGATGGACATTTGGGCTGGTTCCAACTCTTGGCTATTGTAAATAGTGCTGCAAAACAAAACCACATTGAGATACCATCTCACTCCACTTAGGATGGCTAATATCAGAGAATGATAAATGCTGGCGAGGTCGTGGAGAAAAAGGAACTTTCATACACTGTTGGTGGGACTACAGAATGGTGCAGCCTTTATGGAAAATGATATGGAGGTTCCTCAAACAATGACAGATAGATCTACCATATGGCCCAGCTATTCCACTGCTGGGAATATACCCAGAGGAATGGAAATCATCATGCTGAAGGGATACCTGTACTCCCGTGTTTATTGCAGCACTATTTACAATAAACTAATATTATTAAATGAAAAAAACAGAAAGTGCACAAGAATATTCAAGAACTTTTTTTTTTTTTTTTATAAAGATGACCAGAGGGGCCAGCCTGGTCCTCAAAAACATTTTTTAAAAAGGAAAACATTAAAACATATCATAAAGCCATAGTGATTAAAACAACATGGAACTAGCTTAAGATTTTTTTTTTTTTGGCAGCTGACTGGTATGGGGATCCAAACCCTTGATCATGGTGTTATCAGCACTGCATTCTAACCAACTGAGCTAACCGGCCAGTCTCCGGATTTAATAAAGAGATCAATGTAAGAGAATCAAGGATTGAGAAACAGACCTGTGGCTGGCCAGTTAGCTCAGATGGTTACAACACAGCCTTGCAACACCAAGGTCACAGGTTCGGATGCCTATACTGGCCAGACACACACACACACACACAAAGAAATAGACCTGTGTATATGCAGGAATTTGGAAAGTAAGACAGTGGCTTCTGAAAACAGTAGGAAAAGAACTGACTCATCAATAACTGGAAAGTTGATTCTCTTTAAAGAGATAACTTTTTAAAATGTATTTTTGCCAAACTGATGAGTATCTATCTGTCTCTCTCTCTGCTTTATTGGCATTCCTTTCAGTTCTTATGCAGTTGGGGTTTCCTTCACGTTTATTAGCCATGCAGATTTGATTTCTTTACTGAAATAGTGCTACTGTGCCTATTTTATAGATGAGGAAACCAAGGCCTAGGGAATTAAGTGGCAGAGGTTCCTGTGTCTTTGGCTACCTATCTTTTTCTGTTTGTCTCTCTGCCCATTTCTGTCACTGTCTTTCTCTCTGACTCATTTCTCTCTCTTTTTCTCAAGGCTGCCAATCTTTTCTTTTTACTTTTTTTTTTTTTTTTGTCTTTTGTCTTTTTCCGTGTCCGGCAACGGATCGCAACCCTCAGTGTTGCCCCCGTACCGGACCAGGGACCGGCAACGGGATTGCAACCCTCGGTGTTGCTCCCGCGCCTCGCTCAGCCAGTGAGTGGGAACCGGTCTGTATGTGGGATCCGAACCCTTGGGCGGGAGCGCCGCTGCGCTTCCCAAGCGGCGCACTTATCCAGTGCGCCGCTGGGCCGGCCCTTCTTTTTTCTTTTTCTTCTGGCAGCTGGCTGATATGGGGATCTGAACACTTGACCTTAGTTTTATAATACCATGCTGTAACCAACTGAGCTAACTGGACAGCCCCAGGCTACCAATCTTAAGCCCAAATGTTGTAGAGTCAAATGGTTAATAACAAGGACTCCAGAGCAAGTACAGTCACTGCCCAGGTTCAAATCCCACTCTTTTACTTGCTGTCTGTGTGACTTGGACAAGTCCTGTGACCTCTCTGAGCCTCAGTTTCCTCATCTATAACATGGGGAAAATGATCATCCCTACCCTGTAGTATTAACTTGACTATTCAGTGAAAAAATATTATGTGCACAGAATGGACCTAAGTGTTCAATACATGCTAGCTATTTATGTTATTATGTGTAGAAGATTAGAAATCTTTTTTTTTTTTTTTCCTTTTTATCTTTTTTACTGACCGGTAACGGGATCACAACCCTCGGTGTCGCACCCGTACCGGGGACTGGCAACGGGATTGCAACCCTCGGTGTTGCGCCCACACCGCGCTCAACCAGTGAGCGGGAACCAGTCTCCACATGGGATCTGAACCCTTGGCGGGAGCGCCGCCACACTCCCAGACAGCGCACTCTCCAATGCGCCACCGGGCCGGCCCTAGAAATCTTGATTCTCATTTGATTTCTAGAATAGGGTTTTTAGGTAATGCATGTATGGGGTAAAAACCCTCCATTAAGAGACAAAAGTCTACAGCCAGCAGGTAAAAGACTATCTAATAAATTCTAATCAAGTATATGTTGATTCTCAGTTGATTTTTAGATAGGGTTTTTAGGTAATGAATGCACGAGACAAAAGTCTCAGCCAGGGGACAAAAGTCTACAGATAGAGTGGCAAAAGCCCATCTAATCAATTCTAATCACTGTTTAGGGATGGGGTTATGTACTTTGACTATTTAACACACTGATTGTTGTTAAAAGATGTTGAAAGAATTGCTGTAGGGAAAAATGTGAAAAAAATGTTTGCTAAGGGCAAGCTGTTTCTTGGTGGAAACTTTAGAGACATTATCATAGGAATGTAACTTTTGCTTAAATCATTTGGGGAGAGGTTATATTTTGGGTTAGATAATGATCACAGTTACCAATTTAGCTTTTCACAAATTGTGCTTTGGAATGTCACGTTGTTAATTTAAATGATGCTACTAGTTTCCATTGTTTAAGCTATACTTAGCCATAAATAACTTTTGTCACACTGCCCATGTCTTTGTGTCCTTCTGAAATGATTGAATCAACTGATTTTTCTTGTGAAACTTCCTTGTCTTTACAATAAAAACAGAAGCTAATTTTGAATCGGGGCTGTACCCAATTTTCTCCTACTAACAGAGGAGTTGCTGAGGTGCAGTCCCTTCGGGCTTCTCATTGCATTCATAGTGCCTTGAGTAATCTTTTTTTGGTCTCCATTACATAGTGAGAAGTGTAACAAGGTAACAATTATGACATCAATAAAATGCATCAGTCATCCCAATGGGCATGTGAGCTCCCGGAGGTGGAAACCATGTCTTCCACTCCACAGCACTTTATTTTAAAAAATTTCAAACCTACAATAAAGTTAAAAAAAAATACAAAAAAAGATAAGAAAGTAAAAGAGAATACATTGAACACCCATACATCCTTCATCTAGATCCCACTAACATCTTTTGCTACATTTGCTTCATCTAGCTCTCTGTATATATAAACACATTATTTTTGCCAAATTATTTGCAGACATCATGACACTTTATCCCTTAATACTTAACTGTGTTTTCTCCAAGAACAAGGACATTTTCCTTCAATAGTCTTGATACCATTACCACACTGCTATGGTTTGAATGTGTCCCCAAAATTCAGGTGTTGAATCTTGATCACCAATGTGATAGTATTAAGCGGTGGAGCCTTTAGGAGGTGATTAAGTCATGAGGGCAAAACCCTCACGGATGGAATTAGGGTCCTTAAAAAAGGGCTTGAGGGGGTGGGTTCACTCTCTTCTGCTCTTCTGCCCTGTGAGGCCACAACATTAGTCCCCTTTTCTTTGGACCTTCTATCATGTGAGGATGTAGCAAAAGCCCCTCACCAGAGAGGCAACCTCTGGCATCTTGATCTTGAACTTCCCAGCCTCCAGAACTGTGAGAAATAAATTTCTGTGTTTTATAAATTACCCAGTCTGTGGTATTGTTGTAGCAGCACAAATGGACTAAGACGCACACCCAGGAAATTTCACACTATTTCACAACAGTGTTAATACTATTTCAAACAGTTTTGCACAATACTATTATCGAACGTATGGTCCATAATCAAATTTTGGGGACCATGTCTTAATTTATCTATGGGATCAGCATAGGCAAGAGTGGAGGAACAAATAGGAGAAGAGAAGAAGTGGCTAGGTGATTAAAGGAAAAAATGAATGTACGAGCAAGAGTGCAAATAAATGAATGTGAGTACACAACAAAATAAAAAGAAAAAAATGTGAGTACAAGATGAGTGAATGAATAAATACAACTACCATTATTTTTATAAGCATTGTTATATTTTAGATATTATTATAACTGAAATATACAATACTGTAGCTGTACTGTTCCATTGCATTATATAAATATATATTGCTAGGTTATAGGCTATAATAGTTCATTATTAGAACTAACACTTTCTGAGCATTCATTATGCAGCCATGTACTGTTCCAGGCATTTTATAAGAGTTTCCCTATTTAATCCTCACAATGGCCCTAAGATACCATCATCTCTATTTTACAGGTGAAGAAATTGTGGCCCAGTGGCCGAGCCAGGATCTGGACCTAGGACGCCTTGCTGTCCAACCTCCTGTGAGGGAGTATATTGCAAGGGGTGGAGTCATCCTATGGGGAAAAGGTGAGTCCCAGAGCAGTGCCCCGGGACACTGGGTACTCACTGTCTTCTGAGGGCCGAATGTCTACACGCAATTGCAGGTAAGGTTTGCAGGCGGTGGCAAAGGCCACGCTGAGGTCCCAGTCAGATAGGAGTGAGAGGTAAATTTCCTGTCCTAGCCGGTCCCGGCCCAGGTAGCTGATGCCAAAGTTCTTCTTCCTGGACAGAAGATATGAGGGAGCTCTCAGGGCCCCTAATGCCCTGGAGGCCTCAGGGACAGTTTCCAAAACAAGGAGGTGATATAGAAGGTATTGAAAACAAGACAAAACAAACAAACAAAAAAAGGTGTTGAAAACAACTTCCTACTATGTACTAGGTACTGTGCCAAGGATTACGGGCAGCCTGAGATCAGGTTGTTTATCCCTACTTTGTTACACAAACGCAAAACAGATACACACCTGCTTGTATGTGGAGGGCACATTGGAAACTGGTAAAATGTTGGTCCCCTCTGGGGATGGTAACAGAGTAGTGGAGGGATAGAAGTGGAAAGAAAGCAGCCTTCTTACTACATAGAAAAATAAAGCAATCTGTATGTTTGTTATTTTTCACAACAAAAAATGTTTATGCAAAAAAGTCAAATAACAACTAAGAATTTATTCTTCAGATATACTTGTGCAACTATGCAAAGAAGTATGTTGCGTGATAATCATCGTAACCATAGGAACATCCTAAATACCCACCACTTTCGTACTGTTTGAATTTGTTACCATGTGCATGTATTCCTCCAAAATAACAACCACAACAAAATACCATCATAGCTGCCCCCAAGAGATGCCACTTTTCAGATATCAGGCTGGCAAATTTTGCAATGTTTTATAATAACCAGTGTTTGTGAGGGTACAGGAAACAGGTGTTTTATATGCTGCTGGTGCAATTGTAAATTGGTAAAAACCTGTCTAGAGAGCATTTTGGAAACACCCATTGAAAATTTAAAAAGCACACACCCTTTAACTAGCAATACCACTACTAGGAATTTATCCTATGACTAGACTTTCCCAAATACTCCAAGATATGCATATGTGGCTGTTCACTGTGGGATTATCTGCAATAGTAAAATAAACAAAAACCCAGTAAACCCTACCAAACTAACAAAAGCCAGACAACCACTGTTGGGGTAGGTGGCCCACTGTCAATCTCCAGCATCCCCCTACTTACCCGTTCAAGTCAAAGGCTCGGATGAGGATGTGCTGTAACACGTCCAGTGAAGTAATCTGGGGGTCTACAGCAAAAGAGCGGAACTCAGGTGGTAAGAAGCTCTCACATTTCTGGGAAGAGAAGACATGGGGTAGACCATCAGGGGCTACATCACCAAGCTGAAGAGTGAGTGAGGTGCAGAGCTGCAGAAGGCAAGATTGGAGAGGTGACAGGGGCTAGATCTAGAGGGACATTCTGGGCTATGGTGAGGACTTTGGTTTTTGCTCTTAGTGACGGGGAACCATGGAAGGTTTCTGAACAGAAGAGGGATGTAGCCTGACTTAGGATTTAACAGGATCCTTCTGACTGCTCTGCAAAGAACAGATTATGGGGGGAAAGAGTGGAAGCAAGGGGTCCAGGCACCCAATCCTTCTATATCCCCTCAACTATGGTTGCCACAATCACTATGTCCAGTCTGGCCCCTATTAAATCAGTCCTCCAGGCTGCAACCAATCTAGCACATTTATCTCCAACACTCTCCTGCTTAAACCTCTTTAATGGCAACCCTAGGGTCCCCAGCAGGTGGACCTATAGGGCCCCAGCCAGCCTCTCTCCAGTCAGTGTTTTTGAATTTCACACTCTGGTAGTACTGAACTGTTGGAAGTTATCATGAACACATCCTGGCTCCAGGCCTTTTGCTTGTGCCAATCCCCCTGTCTGGAACATCCTTCCCACTTTCTTCACCTGGCTCACTCACAACTCAGCATCATCTACTACTGCAACAGCTTTCTTCCTCAGTATACACCAAAGGCCTTTTGAAATCTGCCCCCCTCTTACGCTTCTGACTCCCCTCACTCTCTTTACTCTAGCAATGTGGGAATCCACAGGAACATGCCAAGCTCATCCCCACCTCCCAGCCTTTGCCCTTGTTGTTCCCTCTGCCTAGAACACTCTTCTCCCCTGAGATGCACACGTCTGACTCCTTTTTATTTGGGTTTCTGCTCCTTCAGTACCTCCTCTGGGGATCTCCCTGAACAACCTTGGCTAAAGTGAAGCCCTACTTCATAACCTTTTTCACTATTTGCTTATGGCATTCACCAGTGTCATAGGCATCACATTTATTTAGCTTTGCTTCACCTCCTCCAGCATGTCAGCTCATCAAGGGTGGGGACTCGCACAAAAGTGCACTCTCAGCACATATGTGTTGACTGACCTCAGAGCCCCCCTTTCGGACAGCAATAGCGCACCCCTCATTCCTCAGAGCCCCACCCCTCAACTACTGCGGCCCCTCCTCCAACCCTCCAGCTCCTCCCCTCTAACCATAAGCTCCATCATCCATCACATAGGCTCTCGCCCCTCAATTTTCAGTCCCACGCCCCGAGATGTCCCTAGGTCCTCACGCCCTCCCCCCAACCCCCCGCCACCATCACTACATCACCAAGCTGAAGAGTGAGTGAGGTGCAGAGCTGCAGAAGGCAAGATTGGAGAGGTGACAGGGGCTAGATCTAGAGGGACATTCTGGGCTATGGTGAGGACTTTGGTTTTTGCTCTTAGTGACGGGGAACCATGGAAGGTTTCTGAACAGAAGAGGGATGTAGCCTGACTTAGGATTTAACAGGACCCTTCTGACTGCTCTGCAAAGAACAGATTATGGGGGGAAAGAGTGGAAGCAAGGGGTCCAGGCACCCAATCCTTCTATATCCCCTCAACTATGGTTGCCACAATCACTATGTCCAGTCTGGCCCCTATTAAATCAGTCCTCCAGGCTGCAACCAATCTAGCACATTTATCTCCAACACTCTCCTGCTTAAACCTCTTTAATGGCAACCCTAGGGTCCCCAGCAGGTGGACCTATAGGGCCCCAGCCAGCCTCTCTCCAGTCAGTGTTTTTGAATTTCACACTCTGGTAGTACTGAACTGTTGGAAGTTATCATGAACACATCCTGGCTCCAGGCCTTTTGCTTGTGCCAATCCCCCTGTCTGGAACATCCTTCCCACTTTCTTCACCTGGCTCACTCACAACTCAGCATCATCTACTACTGCAACAGCTTTCTTCCTCAGTATACACCAAAGGCCTTTTGAAATCTGCCCCCCTCTTACGCTTCTGACTCCCCTCACTCTCTTTACTCTAGCAATGTGGGAATCCACAGGAACATGCCAAGCTCATCCCCACCTCCCAGCCTTTGCCCTTGTTGTTCCCTCTGCCTAGAACACTCTTCTCCCCTGAGATGCACACGTCTGACTCCTTTTTATTTGGGTTTCTGCTCCTTCAGTACCTCCTCTGGGGATCTCCCTGAACAACCTTGGCTAAAGTGAAGCCCTACTTCATAACCTTTTTCACTATTTGCTTATGGCATTCACCAGTGTCATAGGCATCACATTTATTTAGCTTTGCTTCACCTCCTCCAGCATGTCAGCTCATCAAGGGTGGGGACTCGCACAAAAGTGCACTCTCAGCACATATGTGTTGACTGACCTCAGAGCCCCCCTTTCGGACAGCAATAGCGCACCCCTCATTCCTCAGAGCCCCACCCCTCAACTACTGCGGCCCCTCCTCCAACCCTCCAGCTCCTCCCCTCTAACCATAAGCTCCATCATCCATCACATAGGCTCTCGCCCCTCAATTTTCAGTCCCACGCCCCGAGATGTCCCTAGGTCCTCACGCCCTCCCCCCAACCCCCCGCCACCATCACTCTGTCCTCAAGCCTCGCCCCTCAGGTAACGCCCCAAGCCTCAGGTCCCGCCCTCCATCCTACGACAGCCACTGCCTTCTCCTCCCATGGGGTGCCCTGGCGAGTTGGCCGACGGGCGCCAGCCTCACCTTGACTCGGACCCGTACCACCTCTCGCTCCTCCTCCTCAGCCACCGCCGCCGCTTGGGCTCCTCCGCCGGACGGGGGCGCTCCGGGGCCGGCCAAGTCAGAGGACCCGGAGACCGCCGCCATCCCGCGGCCGCCCGTCTCTTGGTAACGGCTGACAGTTGCCCCCAACCCCTGCGCGCACCCTACAGTGCGGGCGCCCACGGCCCCACCTTGCGCCGGGGCGCAGGCGCAGAGGGCGACGCGCGACCCTGCCCTTCCCCCGCCCCTCCCACCTGGCCCTGGGTGGCGGTCGCGTCTGCGCATGCGCACACTGTTCTGTTGCCAGGAGCCCTGCCCACAAAAGCTGGGCATTTTGCTTCTTTTGAGCCAGTGTGCAGGCGATTACTGAGGCCCCGACTTCCCTCATCCCGCGGTTTGGTTGTTTTGGCAGTCTGCTTCCGGATTCACCTAGTTGTGTGTTAAACGAGAAGTGGGCGGGGAAAAGAAGCTGCTGCATGATGACGTCAGGCCCCGCCCCAACCCTCACACCTCTGCTGACAGATGATGTCACCTATTTCAAATACCTGTGACCATCGCTTCAAATGAATCTGCTGAATGGGAAAAAGTAAAAAAAAAAGCTTTTCCCAGTCTTTTAAAAAATAGTTCACACGTTATAAAAATTCATGGAGCTATACATTTATGAATTTTGCAGTTGGTTAGAGCATGGTGCTGATAACACCAAGGTCCAGGGTTCGATTCTTGTATTGGCCAGTTGCTGAGGTAAAAAGAAAAAAAGTTTGCTTTTGTCTTATGAAATAGAACACGTCAAGATCGGTTCTGTTATTGAACAGTGTGTGTCCACTAAATATTGGCTGAATGACTGGATATATCATAGACTCCTTTGAGAAACTATGTATTGCAAAATGCAAAAAACCATTCTCCCCACTTCACTGCGCAACATCTATGTGGTTTCGATAAAATACAGGTTGTCCTTACAAATGTTACTTCTTTTTTTTTTTTTTTTTTAAAAAGATGACCGGTAAGGGGATCTCAACCCTTGGCTTGGTGTTGTCAGCACCACGCTCAGCCAGTGAGCAAACTGGCCATCCCTATATAGGATCCGAACCCGTGGCCTTGGTGTTATCAGCACCGCACTCTACCGAGTGAGCCACAGGCCGGCCCTACAAATGTTACTTCTAACAAAGGAGTTTTGTGAGATGCCTGGACTTCAGCTACCCTTAAGGTTAACTTTTTAAACAAGCCTGCAATTCTGTTTTAGTATCTTTTAAAATAATTTGTTGCCTTGGTAATAATATTAAATAGACCTCTGTATTTTTTAGAAGGTATAAATAATGGGGAGATTTCTTTGAAAGCCAGAAGAGGGTTATTGGCATGTTTCTTTTGTCCCATATGCACAGAGTCAAAAACATTTATGGCACTGCTGGATTTTCTGATGGAAACAAGGAGTTTGAGAGTCTGCTTCTCATTTAAGTTATCATAGGGCAGTATGAGCAAACCATTAGCCTGGAGCTTGGAGTTTAGCTTGAGGGCATTGGGGCACAGGTTTTAGACAGGCGTATGATGTGGTCAGATGCCTCTGTCTTGGTTGTGGAGAGAGCCTTGGATGGAAAGACACTGGAAGCAAGAATATCAAAAAGGAGGTCCTTGCCATAGTATTGGGGAAAACTTTCTCTTTGATTTGTTTATTCATTCTTCCATTCAACAAATATGGAGTGTATGCTAGATAGTCTACATATATTAATTCATTTAATGCACATAAAACCCCTGTGAGGTAGGTATTATTATAATTAGAATTTTACAGATGAGAGCTCTGAAGGGAGAAACAAACTCAAGGTCAAAGGGATAGTAAGTGGCACAGAGAGTACTCAGTGCAATGGATGGAAGGTGGGGCTATGCCTGGTGTGTTTAAGAAAGAGCAAGGTGGTCAGCATGCCTTTAAATAGAGTAAACAGTGAGGTAAGTGATGCCATATGAGATGAGAGAGTAATTGGGGTGAGATCCCATAAGGCTTTGGCCTTAATGGTGAGGCATTTCTCCAAAGCTATACTGTAGGCCTGAGCAGAGTCAGGATTTGAACTGAAGTCCTGCTCTCCACAGGTCACCTGAAGCCAGTCTATGGGTATCTGTGGTTGTATTAATTCATTCTTTGCCATGTCTTCAAAATTCTTCAAGTACCATACCAGCCAGCTGCCAAAAACAACAAAATACCTCAAGTACCCAATTGTTTTATGACTAAGGATCTAGAAGATTAGTGATAGAGACTGTGGGATGGGTGATGGGGGTCTGTATGGTGAGTAATGGGGAATCTATGGGGAAATGATGGGAGTCTGTGGGTGCCTGATGGGTGGTCTGTGAGGTAAGTGATAGGGGATTTGTGGGGCTACTGATCAATGTTGTGTGGGGTGAGTGATGGAGTATATACGGTGAATGGTGGAGGACTGTGAGTTGAGAGGTGAAATGTCAGTGTAAGCAGTAAAGGGTCTGTTGGATGAGAGATGAAATCTGTTGTGGGTTGAGTGATGGGGGATCTGTGATGTGAGCGATGGGTTCTGCAAGGTGAGTTATGGGGAGTTTACGGGCTTAGTGATGAGGGATCTGTAGGATGAGTGACTGGAGGGTCTCAAAGGTCAGTATGGGGGGCAGTAGGTTGAGTAGCGGTGGGGATCCTATGGGGTGAGTTATGGGGTTTTCAAAGTGAGTGAAATAGAACTTGGGGGTGAGTGATAGGGGGCTATGGGTTGAGTGATGAGGTCTGTGGGGTGAGTGATGGGGAGTGTTATGAACTGAGTTGTGTCCCCCACAAATTCTTTTTTTTTTTTTTTGGTGGCTGGCCAGCACGGGGAACTGAACCCTTGACCTTGGTGTTACAAGGCCACACTCTAACCAACTGAGCTAACCAGCCAGGCTATGTTGAAGCTCTAACCTCCAATGTGACTATATTTGAGATAGGGTCCTTAGGAGGTAATTAAGGTTAAATAAGGGCATAAGGGTGGAGCCCTAACCCAATAGGACTGGTGTCCTTAGAAGAAGAGGAAAAGACACCAGGGGCATGAGCACACAGAGAAAAGGCCATTTGGACACAGCAAGAAGGCAGCTATCTACAAGCCAAGGAGAGAAGCCTCAGGAGAAACTAAACCTGCCAACACCTCGATCTTGGTTCCTTTCAGAACTGTGATAAAATAAATTTTTGTTGTTTATTTATTTATTTATTTTAAAGATGACCGGTAAGGGGATCTTAACCCTCGACTTGGTGTTGTCAGCACCACGCTCAGCCAGTGAGCTAACCAGCCATCCCTATATGGGATCCGAACCCGTGGCCTTGGTGTTATCAGCACCACACTCTCCTGAGTGAGCCACGGGCTGGCCCAATTTTTGTTGTTTAAACCACCCAGTTTGTGGCATTTTGTTATGGAAGTCTGAGGTGACTAATACAGGGGATGATGAGGGTCTGTGGGGTTAGTGATGGGGTCTCTGTTAGATGCAATCAGGGGACAGTAAGTGATGAGTCTGTAGGGAGGTCTATGAGTTAAGTGATGGGGAGTCTGTAGGGTGAATGATGGGCTATTGAGGGGTAACAGGACTCTATGTGGTTAATGATGGGGCCGGTGAAGCAAGTAATGGGGTCTGTAGGGTGAGTGATAGGGGATCTGTAGGTGACTGATGAGGTTCTGTGGGGTGAGTGATAGGGGGTCTGCAGAGTAAGTGATAAGGATCTGTAGGGGCATTGATGTGTTAGCCTGTAAGGTGACAGGGCTCTGTGAGATGAGTGATGTGAATGATGCATGGGTGGGGGTCTCTTGGATGTGTAATGTGGGTCTGCAAGGCGAATGATGTATGGTCTGTGGAGTGAGTGATGTGAATATGTAGGGTTAATGATGGGGCCTGTGTGGCAGTGATGGAAGGATCTGTGGGGTGTAATCAAGGTATGTGATGGGGGTCTGCAGGGGAGTAGAGTGTATGGGTTGAGTGATGGAAAGTCTGTAAGTATTGGGAAGTGAGTGAGCATAGAGGGGTGTAATGGACTGAATTGTATCCCCCCAAATTCATGTTGAAGCTCTAACCTCCAGTACTGCAAAATGTGACTATATTTGGACATAGGGCCTTTAAAGAGTTGATTAAGTGTGTCCCTGTAAAGAGATTAGGACACAGACATGCACAGGCATCTGTTAGAAAGTGAGCCCTCACCAGATACCAAATCTGCTGAAACAGCCTCCAGAACTGTGAAAAATAAATTTCTGTTCTCTATAAGCCACCCAGCTTATTGTATTTTGTTATAGCAGCCTGAACAGACTAAGACAATTACCTTGAAGAGACTGGTAGAAATATCAATGCTAAAGGTGCTTCTGCTGAGGCTGCAGATGGAAATGAAGAACATGTTATTGGAAACTGGAGGGAAGGCAAAGAACTTGGTTGAATTGTGTTATGTGAATTGAATTGTGTTTTGTGGAAGGTAGAATTTGTGAGTGATGAACTTGAATATATTGAGCTGAGTAGATTCCTAAGCAAAGTGTTGAAGATGTGGCCTGGTTTCTCTTTGCTGCTTATAGTAAAATGCGAGAGGAGACAGACAAATTGAAAAATTATTAGGTAGAAAGGAACCAGAGGGCCGGCCCGTGGCTCACTCGGAAGAGTGTGGTGCTGATAACACCAAGACCCCGGGTTCAGATCCCACATAGGGATGGTCGGTTCGCTCACTGGCTGAGCATGGTGCTGACAACACCAAGTCAAGGGTTAAGATCTCCTTACCTAAAAAAAA
>NW_007726799.1:452979-471754 GCF_000696425.1 Galeopterus variegatus
GCTGGGCCGGCCCTTCTTTTTTCTTTTTCTTCTGGCAGCTGGCTGATATGGGGATCTGAACACTTGACCTTAGTTTTATAATACCATGCTGTAACCAACTGAGCTAACTGGACAGCCCCAGGCTACCAATCTTAAGCCCAAATGTTGTAGAGTCAAATGGTTAATAACAAGGACTCCAGAGCAAGTACAGTCACTGCCCAGGTTCAAATCCCACTCTTTTACTTGCTGTCTGTGTGACTTGGACAAGTCCTGTGACCTCTCTGAGCCTCAGTTTCCTCATCTATAACATGGGGAAAATGATCATCCCTACCCTGTAGTATTAACTTGACTATTCAGTGAAAAAATATTATGTGCACAGAATGGACCTAAGTGTTCAATACATGCTAGCTATTTATGTTATTATGTGTAGAAGATTAGAAATCTTTTTTTTTTTTTTTCCTTTTTATCTTTTTTACTGACCGGTAACGGGATCACAACCCTCGGTGTCGCACCCGTACCGGGGACTGGCAACGGGATTGCAACCCTCGGTGTTGCGCCCACACCGCGCTCAACCAGTGAGCGGGAACCAGTCTCCACATGGGATCTGAACCCTTGGCGGGAGCGCCGCCACACTCCCAGACAGCGCACTCTCCAATGCGCCACCGGGCCGGCCCTAGAAATCTTGATTCTCATTTGATTTCTAGAATAGGGTTTTTAGGTAATGCATGTATGGGGTAAAAACCCTCCATTAAGAGACAAAAGTCTACAGCCAGCAGGTAAAAGACTATCTAATAAATTCTAATCAAGTATATGTTGATTCTCAGTTGATTTTTAGATAGGGTTTTTAGGTAATGAATGCACGAGACAAAAGTCTCAGCCAGGGGACAAAAGTCTACAGATAGAGTGGCAAAAGCCCATCTAATCAATTCTAATCACTGTTTAGGGATGGGGTTATGTACTTTGACTATTTAACACACTGATTGTTGTTAAAAGATGTTGAAAGAATTGCTGTAGGGAAAAATGTGAAAAAAATGTTTGCTAAGGGCAAGCTGTTTCTTGGTGGAAACTTTAGAGACATTATCATAGGAATGTAACTTTTGCTTAAATCATTTGGGGAGAGGTTATATTTTGGGTTAGATAATGATCACAGTTACCAATTTAGCTTTTCACAAATTGTGCTTTGGAATGTCACGTTGTTAATTTAAATGATGCTACTAGTTTCCATTGTTTAAGCTATACTTAGCCATAAATAACTTTTGTCACACTGCCCATGTCTTTGTGTCCTTCTGAAATGATTGAATCAACTGATTTTTCTTGTGAAACTTCCTTGTCTTTACAATAAAAACAGAAGCTAATTTTGAATCGGGGCTGTACCCAATTTTCTCCTACTAACAGAGGAGTTGCTGAGGTGCAGTCCCTTCGGGCTTCTCATTGCATTCATAGTGCCTTGAGTAATCTTTTTTTGGTCTCCATTACATAGTGAGAAGTGTAACAAGGTAACAATTATGACATCAATAAAATGCATCAGTCATCCCAATGGGCATGTGAGCTCCCGGAGGTGGAAACCATGTCTTCCACTCCACAGCACTTTATTTTAAAAAATTTCAAACCTACAATAAAGTTAAAAAAAAATACAAAAAAAGATAAGAAAGTAAAAGAGAATACATTGAACACCCATACATCCTTCATCTAGATCCCACTAACATCTTTTGCTACATTTGCTTCATCTAGCTCTCTGTATATATAAACACATTATTTTTGCCAAATTATTTGCAGACATCATGACACTTTATCCCTTAATACTTAACTGTGTTTTCTCCAAGAACAAGGACATTTTCCTTCAATAGTCTTGATACCATTACCACACTGCTATGGTTTGAATGTGTCCCCAAAATTCAGGTGTTGAATCTTGATCACCAATGTGATAGTATTAAGCGGTGGAGCCTTTAGGAGGTGATTAAGTCATGAGGGCAAAACCCTCACGGATGGAATTAGGGTCCTTAAAAAAGGGCTTGAGGGGGTGGGTTCACTCTCTTCTGCTCTTCTGCCCTGTGAGGCCACAACATTAGTCCCCTTTTCTTTGGACCTTCTATCATGTGAGGATGTAGCAAAAGCCCCTCACCAGAGAGGCAACCTCTGGCATCTTGATCTTGAACTTCCCAGCCTCCAGAACTGTGAGAAATAAATTTCTGTGTTTTATAAATTACCCAGTCTGTGGTATTGTTGTAGCAGCACAAATGGACTAAGACGCACACCCAGGAAATTTCACACTATTTCACAACAGTGTTAATACTATTTCAAACAGTTTTGCACAATACTATTATCGAACGTATGGTCCATAATCAAATTTTGGGGACCATGTCTTAATTTATCTATGGGATCAGCATAGGCAAGAGTGGAGGAACAAATAGGAGAAGAGAAGAAGTGGCTAGGTGATTAAAGGAAAAAATGAATGTACGAGCAAGAGTGCAAATAAATGAATGTGAGTACACAACAAAATAAAAAGAAAAAAATGTGAGTACAAGATGAGTGAATGAATAAATACAACTACCATTATTTTTATAAGCATTGTTATATTTTAGATATTATTATAACTGAAATATACAATACTGTAGCTGTACTGTTCCATTGCATTATATAAATATATATTGCTAGGTTATAGGCTATAATAGTTCATTATTAGAACTAACACTTTCTGAGCATTCATTATGCAGCCATGTACTGTTCCAGGCATTTTATAAGAGTTTCCCTATTTAATCCTCACAATGGCCCTAAGATACCATCATCTCTATTTTACAGGTGAAGAAATTGTGGCCCAGTGGCCGAGCCAGGATCTGGACCTAGGACGCCTTGCTGTCCAACCTCCTGTGAGGGAGTATATTGCAAGGGGTGGAGTCATCCTATGGGGAAAAGGTGAGTCCCAGAGCAGTGCCCCGGGACACTGGGTACTCACTGTCTTCTGAGGGCCGAATGTCTACACGCAATTGCAGGTAAGGTTTGCAGGCGGTGGCAAAGGCCACGCTGAGGTCCCAGTCAGATAGGAGTGAGAGGTAAATTTCCTGTCCTAGCCGGTCCCGGCCCAGGTAGCTGATGCCAAAGTTCTTCTTCCTGGACAGAAGATATGAGGGAGCTCTCAGGGCCCCTAATGCCCTGGAGGCCTCAGGGACAGTTTCCAAAACAAGGAGGTGATATAGAAGGTATTGAAAACAAGACAAAACAAACAAACAAAAAAAGGTGTTGAAAACAACTTCCTACTATGTACTAGGTACTGTGCCAAGGATTACGGGCAGCCTGAGATCAGGTTGTTTATCCCTACTTTGTTACACAAACGCAAAACAGATACACACCTGCTTGTATGTGGAGGGCACATTGGAAACTGGTAAAATGTTGGTCCCCTCTGGGGATGGTAACAGAGTAGTGGAGGGATAGAAGTGGAAAGAAAGCAGCCTTCTTACTACATAGAAAAATAAAGCAATCTGTATGTTTGTTATTTTTCACAACAAAAAATGTTTATGCAAAAAAGTCAAATAACAACTAAGAATTTATTCTTCAGATATACTTGTGCAACTATGCAAAGAAGTATGTTGCGTGATAATCATCGTAACCATAGGAACATCCTAAATACCCACCACTTTCGTACTGTTTGAATTTGTTACCATGTGCATGTATTCCTCCAAAATAACAACCACAACAAAATACCATCATAGCTGCCCCCAAGAGATGCCACTTTTCAGATATCAGGCTGGCAAATTTTGCAATGTTTTATAATAACCAGTGTTTGTGAGGGTACAGGAAACAGGTGTTTTATATGCTGCTGGTGCAATTGTAAATTGGTAAAAACCTGTCTAGAGAGCATTTTGGAAACACCCATTGAAAATTTAAAAAGCACACACCCTTTAACTAGCAATACCACTACTAGGAATTTATCCTATGACTAGACTTTCCCAAATACTCCAAGATATGCATATGTGGCTGTTCACTGTGGGATTATCTGCAATAGTAAAATAAACAAAAACCCAGTAAACCCTACCAAACTAACAAAAGCCAGACAACCACTGTTGGGGTAGGTGGCCCACTGTCAATCTCCAGCATCCCCCTACTTACCCGTTCAAGTCAAAGGCTCGGATGAGGATGTGCTGTAACACGTCCAGTGAAGTAATCTGGGGGTCTACAGCAAAAGAGCGGAACTCAGGTGGTAAGAAGCTCTCACATTTCTGGGAAGAGAAGACATGGGGTAGACCATCAGGGGCTACATCACCAAGCTGAAGAGTGAGTGAGGTGCAGAGCTGCAGAAGGCAAGATTGGAGAGGTGACAGGGGCTAGATCTAGAGGGACATTCTGGGCTATGGTGAGGACTTTGGTTTTTGCTCTTAGTGACGGGGAACCATGGAAGGTTTCTGAACAGAAGAGGGATGTAGCCTGACTTAGGATTTAACAGGATCCTTCTGACTGCTCTGCAAAGAACAGATTATGGGGGGAAAGAGTGGAAGCAAGGGGTCCAGGCACCCAATCCTTCTATATCCCCTCAACTATGGTTGCCACAATCACTATGTCCAGTCTGGCCCCTATTAAATCAGTCCTCCAGGCTGCAACCAATCTAGCACATTTATCTCCAACACTCTCCTGCTTAAACCTCTTTAATGGCAACCCTAGGGTCCCCAGCAGGTGGACCTATAGGGCCCCAGCCAGCCTCTCTCCAGTCAGTGTTTTTGAATTTCACACTCTGGTAGTACTGAACTGTTGGAAGTTATCATGAACACATCCTGGCTCCAGGCCTTTTGCTTGTGCCAATCCCCCTGTCTGGAACATCCTTCCCACTTTCTTCACCTGGCTCACTCACAACTCAGCATCATCTACTACTGCAACAGCTTTCTTCCTCAGTATACACCAAAGGCCTTTTGAAATCTGCCCCCCTCTTACGCTTCTGACTCCCCTCACTCTCTTTACTCTAGCAATGTGGGAATCCACAGGAACATGCCAAGCTCATCCCCACCTCCCAGCCTTTGCCCTTGTTGTTCCCTCTGCCTAGAACACTCTTCTCCCCTGAGATGCACACGTCTGACTCCTTTTTATTTGGGTTTCTGCTCCTTCAGTACCTCCTCTGGGGATCTCCCTGAACAACCTTGGCTAAAGTGAAGCCCTACTTCATAACCTTTTTCACTATTTGCTTATGGCATTCACCAGTGTCATAGGCATCACATTTATTTAGCTTTGCTTCACCTCCTCCAGCATGTCAGCTCATCAAGGGTGGGGACTCGCACAAAAGTGCACTCTCAGCACATATGTGTTGACTGACCTCAGAGCCCCCCTTTCGGACAGCAATAGCGCACCCCTCATTCCTCAGAGCCCCACCCCTCAACTACTGCGGCCCCTCCTCCAACCCTCCAGCTCCTCCCCTCTAACCATAAGCTCCATCATCCATCACATAGGCTCTCGCCCCTCAATTTTCAGTCCCACGCCCCGAGATGTCCCTAGGTCCTCACGCCCTCCCCCCAACCCCCCGCCACCATCACTCTGTCCTCAAGCCTCGCCCCTCAGGTAACGCCCCAAGCCTCAGGTCCCGCCCTCCATCCTACGACAGCCACTGCCTTCTCCTCCCATGGGGTGCCCTGGCGAGTTGGCCGACGGGCGCCAGCCTCACCTTGACTCGGACCCGTACCACCTCTCGCTCCTCCTCCTCAGCCACCGCCGCCGCTTGGGCTCCTCCGCCGGACGGGGGCGCTCCGGGGCCGGCCAAGTCAGAGGACCCGGAGACCGCCGCCATCCCGCGGCCGCCCGTCTCTTGGTAACGGCTGACAGTTGCCCCCAACCCCTGCGCGCACCCTACAGTGCGGGCGCCCACGGCCCCACCTTGCGCCGGGGCGCAGGCGCAGAGGGCGACGCGCGACCCTGCCCTTCCCCCGCCCCTCCCACCTGGCCCTGGGTGGCGGTCGCGTCTGCGCATGCGCACACTGTTCTGTTGCCAGGAGCCCTGCCCACAAAAGCTGGGCATTTTGCTTCTTTTGAGCCAGTGTGCAGGCGATTACTGAGGCCCCGACTTCCCTCATCCCGCGGTTTGGTTGTTTTGGCAGTCTGCTTCCGGATTCACCTAGTTGTGTGTTAAACGAGAAGTGGGCGGGGAAAAGAAGCTGCTGCATGATGACGTCAGGCCCCGCCCCAACCCTCACACCTCTGCTGACAGATGATGTCACCTATTTCAAATACCTGTGACCATCGCTTCAAATGAATCTGCTGAATGGGAAAAAGTAAAAAAAAAAGCTTTTCCCAGTCTTTTAAAAAATAGTTCACACGTTATAAAAATTCATGGAGCTATACATTTATGAATTTTGCAGTTGGTTAGAGCATGGTGCTGATAACACCAAGGTCCAGGGTTCGATTCTTGTATTGGCCAGTTGCTGAGGTAAAAAGAAAAAAAGTTTGCTTTTGTCTTATGAAATAGAACACGTCAAGATCGGTTCTGTTATTGAACAGTGTGTGTCCACTAAATATTGGCTGAATGACTGGATATATCATAGACTCCTTTGAGAAACTATGTATTGCAAAATGCAAAAAACCATTCTCCCCACTTCACTGCGCAACATCTATGTGGTTTCGATAAAATACAGGTTGTCCTTACAAATGTTACTTCTTTTTTTTTTTTTTTTTTAAAAAGATGACCGGTAAGGGGATCTCAACCCTTGGCTTGGTGTTGTCAGCACCACGCTCAGCCAGTGAGCAAACTGGCCATCCCTATATAGGATCCGAACCCGTGGCCTTGGTGTTATCAGCACCGCACTCTACCGAGTGAGCCACAGGCCGGCCCTACAAATGTTACTTCTAACAAAGGAGTTTTGTGAGATGCCTGGACTTCAGCTACCCTTAAGGTTAACTTTTTAAACAAGCCTGCAATTCTGTTTTAGTATCTTTTAAAATAATTTGTTGCCTTGGTAATAATATTAAATAGACCTCTGTATTTTTTAGAAGGTATAAATAATGGGGAGATTTCTTTGAAAGCCAGAAGAGGGTTATTGGCATGTTTCTTTTGTCCCATATGCACAGAGTCAAAAACATTTATGGCACTGCTGGATTTTCTGATGGAAACAAGGAGTTTGAGAGTCTGCTTCTCATTTAAGTTATCATAGGGCAGTATGAGCAAACCATTAGCCTGGAGCTTGGAGTTTAGCTTGAGGGCATTGGGGCACAGGTTTTAGACAGGCGTATGATGTGGTCAGATGCCTCTGTCTTGGTTGTGGAGAGAGCCTTGGATGGAAAGACACTGGAAGCAAGAATATCAAAAAGGAGGTCCTTGCCATAGTATTGGGGAAAACTTTCTCTTTGATTTGTTTATTCATTCTTCCATTCAACAAATATGGAGTGTATGCTAGATAGTCTACATATATTAATTCATTTAATGCACATAAAACCCCTGTGAGGTAGGTATTATTATAATTAGAATTTTACAGATGAGAGCTCTGAAGGGAGAAACAAACTCAAGGTCAAAGGGATAGTAAGTGGCACAGAGAGTACTCAGTGCAATGGATGGAAGGTGGGGCTATGCCTGGTGTGTTTAAGAAAGAGCAAGGTGGTCAGCATGCCTTTAAATAGAGTAAACAGTGAGGTAAGTGATGCCATATGAGATGAGAGAGTAATTGGGGTGAGATCCCATAAGGCTTTGGCCTTAATGGTGAGGCATTTCTCCAAAGCTATACTGTAGGCCTGAGCAGAGTCAGGATTTGAACTGAAGTCCTGCTCTCCACAGGTCACCTGAAGCCAGTCTATGGGTATCTGTGGTTGTATTAATTCATTCTTTGCCATGTCTTCAAAATTCTTCAAGTACCATACCAGCCAGCTGCCAAAAACAACAAAATACCTCAAGTACCCAATTGTTTTATGACTAAGGATCTAGAAGATTAGTGATAGAGACTGTGGGATGGGTGATGGGGGTCTGTATGGTGAGTAATGGGGAATCTATGGGGAAATGATGGGAGTCTGTGGGTGCCTGATGGGTGGTCTGTGAGGTAAGTGATAGGGGATTTGTGGGGCTACTGATCAATGTTGTGTGGGGTGAGTGATGGAGTATATACGGTGAATGGTGGAGGACTGTGAGTTGAGAGGTGAAATGTCAGTGTAAGCAGTAAAGGGTCTGTTGGATGAGAGATGAAATCTGTTGTGGGTTGAGTGATGGGGGATCTGTGATGTGAGCGATGGGTTCTGCAAGGTGAGTTATGGGGAGTTTACGGGCTTAGTGATGAGGGATCTGTAGGATGAGTGACTGGAGGGTCTCAAAGGTCAGTATGGGGGGCAGTAGGTTGAGTAGCGGTGGGGATCCTATGGGGTGAGTTATGGGGTTTTCAAAGTGAGTGAAATAGAACTTGGGGGTGAGTGATAGGGGGCTATGGGTTGAGTGATGAGGTCTGTGGGGTGAGTGATGGGGAGTGTTATGAACTGAGTTGTGTCCCCCACAAATTCTTTTTTTTTTTTTTTGGTGGCTGGCCAGCACGGGGAACTGAACCCTTGACCTTGGTGTTACAAGGCCACACTCTAACCAACTGAGCTAACCAGCCAGGCTATGTTGAAGCTCTAACCTCCAATGTGACTATATTTGAGATAGGGTCCTTAGGAGGTAATTAAGGTTAAATAAGGGCATAAGGGTGGAGCCCTAACCCAATAGGACTGGTGTCCTTAGAAGAAGAGGAAAAGACACCAGGGGCATGAGCACACAGAGAAAAGGCCATTTGGACACAGCAAGAAGGCAGCTATCTACAAGCCAAGGAGAGAAGCCTCAGGAGAAACTAAACCTGCCAACACCTCGATCTTGGTTCCTTTCAGAACTGTGATAAAATAAATTTTTGTTGTTTATTTATTTATTTATTTTAAAGATGACCGGTAAGGGGATCTTAACCCTCGACTTGGTGTTGTCAGCACCACGCTCAGCCAGTGAGCTAACCAGCCATCCCTATATGGGATCCGAACCCGTGGCCTTGGTGTTATCAGCACCACACTCTCCTGAGTGAGCCACGGGCTGGCCCAATTTTTGTTGTTTAAACCACCCAGTTTGTGGCATTTTGTTATGGAAGTCTGAGGTGACTAATACAGGGGATGATGAGGGTCTGTGGGGTTAGTGATGGGGTCTCTGTTAGATGCAATCAGGGGACAGTAAGTGATGAGTCTGTAGGGAGGTCTATGAGTTAAGTGATGGGGAGTCTGTAGGGTGAATGATGGGCTATTGAGGGGTAACAGGACTCTATGTGGTTAATGATGGGGCCGGTGAAGCAAGTAATGGGGTCTGTAGGGTGAGTGATAGGGGATCTGTAGGTGACTGATGAGGTTCTGTGGGGTGAGTGATAGGGGGTCTGCAGAGTAAGTGATAAGGATCTGTAGGGGCATTGATGTGTTAGCCTGTAAGGTGACAGGGCTCTGTGAGATGAGTGATGTGAATGATGCATGGGTGGGGGTCTCTTGGATGTGTAATGTGGGTCTGCAAGGCGAATGATGTATGGTCTGTGGAGTGAGTGATGTGAATATGTAGGGTTAATGATGGGGCCTGTGTGGCAGTGATGGAAGGATCTGTGGGGTGTAATCAAGGTATGTGATGGGGGTCTGCAGGGGAGTAGAGTGTATGGGTTGAGTGATGGAAAGTCTGTAAGTATTGGGAAGTGAGTGAGCATAGAGGGGTGTAATGGACTGAATTGTATCCCCCCAAATTCATGTTGAAGCTCTAACCTCCAGTACTGCAAAATGTGACTATATTTGGACATAGGGCCTTTAAAGAGTTGATTAAGTGTGTCCCTGTAAAGAGATTAGGACACAGACATGCACAGGCATCTGTTAGAAAGTGAGCCCTCACCAGATACCAAATCTGCTGAAACAGCCTCCAGAACTGTGAAAAATAAATTTCTGTTCTCTATAAGCCACCCAGCTTATTGTATTTTGTTATAGCAGCCTGAACAGACTAAGACAATTACCTTGAAGAGACTGGTAGAAATATCAATGCTAAAGGTGCTTCTGCTGAGGCTGCAGATGGAAATGAAGAACATGTTATTGGAAACTGGAGGGAAGGCAAAGAACTTGGTTGAATTGTGTTATGTGAATTGAATTGTGTTTTGTGGAAGGTAGAATTTGTGAGTGATGAACTTGAATATATTGAGCTGAGTAGATTCCTAAGCAAAGTGTTGAAGATGTGGCCTGGTTTCTCTTTGCTGCTTATAGTAAAATGCGAGAGGAGACAGACAAATTGAAAAATTATTAGGTAGAAAGGAACCAGAGGGCCGGCCCGTGGCTCACTCGGAAGAGTGTGGTGCTGATAACACCAAGACCCCGGGTTCAGATCCCACATAGGGATGGTCGGTTCGCTCACTGGCTGAGCATGGTGCTGACAACACCAAGTCAAGGGTTAAGATCTCCTTACCTAAAAAAAAAAAAAAAAAAAAAAAGAAAGGAACCAGAATGTGAAGATTTGAAAAATTCTCAGCCTATCCAATATTGCAAAACCTGAGAAAATGTGTTCTGGACAGAACACCAAGGGTGGCTGGATAGTCACTTCATAGAGAGATTGTGGGTATGACTTATTGATCTAATCAGCCATCTCAGCAGAAGCAAGGAATAGAAATGGGGTAACACCAGCAGAAACACTGCCAGCTAGAACTAAAGGAGACAGAGATAGGACAAAATGAAGGAAGGCTGTAGGACTTCTGGGATTCTACAGGACAGGAAAATACAGCTTTCTGGATGTGAGCTTGCATTACCTTTCAAGAACAGGGAACAGTGATCCTAAGGATGAGACGGTCTCTTCCTCAGTTCTGGAGAGTGGGGCCACCTCTTTGATTTCAGTTGGCCAGGCTGCTACCCAGGGCCAGGGGAGCAACACTGCCACCCCAGTGGGCTTGGAAGGTGGGGGCACTCCAGTGGGCCCAGAGGACAGAGCATCCAGCCGAGGATCATTCTTAAGCCTTAAAATCTCGTTTGCTTTTTTTGGTGGCTGGCCAGTAAGAGGATCCAAACCTTTGACCTTGGTGTTTTAATACCACGCTCTAACCAACTGAGCTAGCTAACTGGTCAGCCCCTTAAGCCTTAAATCTAATGGAATTTGCCCTGTTAGGTTTCAGACTTACTTGGGACCTGTGATCCCTTTCTTCTTTCTGATTGCTCCTTTTTGAAATGGGAATATCTGTCTTATGCCTGTCCCACCACTATATTTTGGAAGCAGATAATTTATCTGGTTTCATAGGTTCACAGCTAGAGAGGAATTTTTTCCTCAGTATGAATCATACCTCAAGTCTCACCCACACTTGATTTAGATGATATTTAGATGAGACTTGGGACTCAAAGTCAATGGTGAAACGGGTTAAGAATTTTGGGCTGCTGTGATGGGGGTGACTGTATTTTGCATGAATTTTGGGAGGCCAGAGGACAGAATGCTATGGACTGAACTGTGTCCTCCCCAAATTCATATGTTGAAGCTAAACCCCCAGTACCACAAATGTGACTATATTTGGAGATAGGGCCTTTAAAGGGGGGATTAAGTTAAAATAAGGCTGGTAGGGTGGGCCCTAATCCAATCTGTCTGGTGTCCTTATAAGAGGAAATTTGGACACACATAGAGACACCAGGGGCATGAATGTACAGAGAAAAAAACCATGTGAAGACACAGTGAGAAGGTGGCCACCTGCAAGCCAAGGAGAGAGGCCTCAGAAGAAAGCAAACCTGCCAACATCTTGACCAGCCTCCAGAACTGAGGAAACAAATGTCTGTTGTTTAAGCCACCCAGTCTGTGGATTTTATGGCAGGCTGGCTGAACTAATACAAGGGGTCTGTGGGGTAAGTGATGGGGTGGTCTTCATGGGGAAGTCTGTGTGGTGAGTGATGGGGTCTGTAGGGCAAATGACAGGAGTCTGGGGTCAGTGACAGAGGTTTGTGAGGTCAGAGATGGGAGATCTGTGTGATGACAATGGGTCTGTGGCTGAGAAAATGGGGTCCATGGAATGAGAGAATGATGGAGGGATCTGTGCAGACAGTCATAGGGCATCTCTGGGGTTAGTATTTAAAGATCTCTCAGTGCTAGAGTCAAGATCTTTTATTTCCTCATTTTAAAAATTGCCACCATCACGGACCTTCTGGCTTCTCTTGTACATTTGTCCCAATGGTTCCTGGCAGTAGCTCCACATAGCCCCTTTCTTCCCCATCTCTGGCCCTTTATGTGGCCACCCATCAGCCTGAGTTTGACATATCAATTAGCTTTGTCCTTCCAACCTGTGGGAGCAGGACTGGACTCTTCTGGCAGGCGGAGAGCTCCTTATCAGCCAGTGTTCAAGCCCAGTCCACCGCTCATTAGTTCTGCTTGCTTTTGGCTTTTGTGGCCTTGGAGTCCAGCACACTCTGGGCATGAGCAAGCTGCTTCACAGAATCGAGCACAAGGATTCCAGGCAACACCAGCCACAAGGTGTTCATGAAGACAAAGTAAAACCAGAAGTAGACGGGGTGGCCCAGCTCCCCATGCTGGAACCCGTCACGGTGCTCCGTCAGGAAGTAGAGCACATCTCCGTAGATCTGGCCTGTGGGAGGCAGGAGGGGAAGGAGAAGTCCCTGTGAGGAAGAAGAAGCTATCCCAAACTCTCTATTCCAAGGCATTTCCCAAGTCATCCTTCAAGGTCTCAGAGCTCAAGAGCCTAAATTCAGAGTGCTAAGAATTCTGAAATCAGAGCTGAAAATCTGAGAAATCAGAAAAGTAAGAATCCCAGAAATCAGAAAGCTATGAATTTCTGAACTCAGGAGAGCTCATATCTCCAGAATTTAAGGAAGTTCAAAATCCTAGAATTCAAGACAGCTCAGGATTCCAGCACTAGAGAGAACTCATATTTTCAGAACTAAGGAAAGCTAACAGTTTAAGAACACAAGAAGACTGAATCTCAGATGAAGGGAGCTCAGAATCCTGAACCTGGAGGATCCAGGGGCTTCTTGCCATCATAGGCCACCTCATGTATCCTTCACAGAAGACTTTGTGATGGAAGAGGAAAAGAAATGGACCCTCCCCACTTGAGAGTGCAGGCTCAGAGAGGGGCATGGCTGTTCCAGAACCTCCAGGAGTTTGTCATTCAGTCTGACTCAGGCCTGGATGGGCACAATTGAAAGATCCCACCTGCGGCATATACCTGTGTCTGTGGATCCCCCATCAAACCCTCTAGTACCCAGCGCAGGCTCTCTCCTCACCCACAGAAACCACGAGCTGTAGGACAAAGCGGAGGGATTGCTGGCGGAGAAAGGCGATAACCACCCACAGGCTGAGTGGTCCCCACAGGCATGCCGTGATGGTCTCCATGCAGACCGTGAAGTTGTCACCCCTGCAGGAGAAAGGATGGGGAGACACTGGCATCAGTGTGCTCTGCCCACAGGGTAACCATTGACTCCACTGCTCCCTGACTCACCACCACCCCAGACCAATGCAGGTCTCCATTGACAGAGGCAAACACTTACAGGATGTATCGACTGTCTCCCTTGGCATACTCTTTCCCTGAAAAAACAAGAGAGACACATGAAGAATAAAGGCAGGAAAAGAAATTCACATTTATGAGAGCCAGGGGCCCTTATAAGAAGGCAGACTTCATAACCTCCCCATGCCTCAGTTTCTCATCTGTGAAATATGGTAGCTATTTGGATTCTAGAGGTTAATATACATAAAACAAGATAATGTGTGCAAAGCCTGACATAGAACAGTGTTGCTGTGATTGGTACTCAAGAAGTGTTTACGGCATAAAAGGAGGAAGGTATAGATGATGGAGTGAATGAAGTAGCTACTGAGGGGTTGTGGGGGAAGAGTGCATGCATGCAACAGGTGAACAGATGAGTGAAAGATGACTGAATGAGAATGAGCAAAGAATCAATAAGAAAAAGACCACCCACCAAGGTAAAGGATTAGATCCCTGTACCAGCCAGCTGCAAAAATACAAAACAAAAAAAACCCAACACCCAATATAAAGATAGGCAGGAGACTTGAATAGGTTCTTCACAAAAGTGGAATTCTAAATGGCCAGTAAACATATGAAAGGTGCTCAAACTTTCACTGGTCATTAAGGAAAAGCAAATGAAAACCATAATGAGATTTCACTCACATCCACCAGAATGACTACAATTTAAGAAACACTTGACCATACCATGTGTTGGTGAGGATGTGGAGGAACTATACTGCTAGTGGGAATGTGAAAGGGTAAAACCATTTTGAAAACAGTTTGGTAGTTTTTCCATAAAGTTATACACACACTATCATAAGGCCCAGCCATTCCACTCCTACATGTTTACCCAAGAGAAATGAAAGCAGTTGTCTACACAAAGACTTGTATTAGAATGTTCACAGCAGCTCTATTCATGAGGCCAGAAAAGACTTACTTACAACAGCAGAAGATTAGAGAGAAATGCCCATCAGTACTGGACAAGTCAAATAATCCTGTAACATCTATGCTTTGAAAGCTCTTTATGAAATGATGAGGAGTGACCTTGTTAAAAAAGGCAAAGTTCAGAAGTGTATAAAGCATGTTAACATTTGTGTAAAAAGGGAGAAATAATAATAGTAAACAGTTACATGGCATCTACTGTTTGCCAGACACTGTTCTAAATGCCTTACATATAGCTGGGTACTACTATTATCCCCCTTTTACAATTGAGCAACCTGAGGCTTATGTATATATCTTATGTGTAAATAAACTCCGGAAGGAAATACAAATAACAGTGGTAAATAGTGTTTAGGGAAACCTGGTGGATAGATGGCAGATTTTCACTGCCTACCTCTTTAAATGGTTTGTTTTCTGACCCATGTGAATATATGTGCAACAAAAAAGTTAAATTCTTAAAATAAATTAATGGAAGAATTAGTGGGTGGCTAAATATCCAAGCCAATCCCTGCCCAGAAAATGCCCTCCCACGGCATATGAAAGAACTCAGGACTCACAGAGTTGAGATAAGAAGGCTTGATCTCTAAGAAGGTCCTCGTGGTAGAGACTGAACCAGCCCTCAATCACCAGGTGAATGAACCCACACACTGCAAACCAGCACAGGGACAGTCGCCGCCAAGTCCCCAGTGGGACGATTGCAACACGACCTGACAACAGCCATGTGGTCACAACTAGGACCCCAGAGACAGAGAAGAGGCCAGCCAGGATATGCCAGGTGGGGCGGTCATTAGGCACAAAGCTGTCCAGCCTTAGGTGCCGAGGCCAGTATGGGTGCAAGGGGCCAGCGTCGGTGGTCATGTTTTTGTGGGCCGATGGCTATGTGCAGATAAACACGGAGAACAAAGGAACAGACAAACCTGGAAAAATAGAAAGCACAGAATGAGGGCCGGCCCGTGGCTCACTTGGTAGAGTGCGGTGCTGATAACACCAAGGCCGTGGGTTCGGATCCCATATAGGGATGGCCGATTTGCTCACTGGCTGAGCGTGGTGCTGACAACACCAAGCCAAGGGTTGAGATCCCCTTACCAGTCATCTTTAAAAAAAAAAAAAAAAGAAAGCACAGAATGAGATAATAAAATCAAATCCAAATAGTTTATTACCACAAAAAATGTAAATAGACTGAATGTACTAGTTAACAGACTGTAAGACCGGATTTAGGGGCCGGCCCGTGGCTCACTAGGTAGAGTGCGGTGCTGATAACACCAAGGCCACGGATTCGGATCCTATATAGGGATGGCGGTTGCTCACTGGGTGAGCGTGGTGCTGACAACACCAAGTCAAGGGTTAAGATCCTCTTACTGGTCATCTTTAAAAAAAAAAAAAGAAAGAAAGACTGTAAGACCGGATTTAAAATAATCTAATTATATGTTATTATATGCTATTTTAAGAACATGACTAAAATATACAGCCACAGAGACTGAAAGCTTATTCCAGCCCTCTTGGAGCCATATCATAACGTGGTAGAAACAGGAACCAGACCAGGTCCCAGCCCTCAGGGGTTACAGTCTGGTGAAGGACACACAGAACAAGGTCTGGTCCCAACCTTCAGGGGTCAAAGTCTGGTGAGGGACACACGGGAACGATGCCTGGTCCCAGCCCTCATAGGTCACAGTCTGGTTAGGGAGATACAGGACCAGGCCTGGTCTCATCCTTCATGGGTCATGGTTTGGTGGGAGAGTCCTGGTCACCAAGCAGTGACGGTCACCAAAAGTCACTGGTTCCATGGCAGGGGTCAGTGTCTTGCACCGTTCAACGGAAAGCTATTCCCTCTCCGAGGTCCTGGAAACTGCAGCTGGGAGACGGAAGAGAGAAGACTAAACAGAACTACAACGCTCAGGCCCAGTGTTTGGAAAGCAAGACTGCCCGCAATAACGTACAAAGCCGCCCATCTGCAGGAAAGAGGAAAGTGAAAGGCTGGGATCTTGCGCGCGGCGCTGAAGAGGAAAAGGAGGGTCAAATACAGAGACCGCCAATCAGAACTAGAACCCTCCAGTCCAGCTGCCCAATGAGAAGGAGGACCTCCCGTCGTCCGGACAACCGTGCGGTAGCCGGGGGTCTCCCGCAGGCGCATGGGGTGGGGTGGGGGAAAAGGTCTCGCGCAGGGACGCCGAGGGCCGGCCGTCTAGCGGTAGGGACGTAGGGGATGGAGTGGAGGGCCGGGCGGAGGGCACTCACCCAGCCGCGCGATCGCAGCGGCCTCTCCCGCAGGCTCCTGGATCCCTGTAGGCTGGCTTGACGTCTCCGTGACATCCCTAGTTCTGGCCCATGTCTTTATGGATTCCCCCCGCCTTACCGAGTGCGCCAATCGAGAGGCGAGGAAGGCGGCCAGTGCCGCTCCCAACCAATAGGAGCTCTCTGTGTGCCGCCGGCCCCGCCCTTGCGCGTGGTGCCATTTTTGCTGTTGGCTGAGAGCGAAATCAGGAGTCGGGTGGAGGCGGAGATGGGCTAAAGTTGGTGAGCGTTTTCGGCCCTTAGCCAATCTGCATCGAGTCTCGGCTTCAATTTCCCTATCCCCTTATCAGTCAATCACACGGGGAATCTTTAAGGTGTGCATCTTCCTCGTCTGTTGGTGAAATCAGCGTTGTGTCCTGTCACCTCTGTCCTTGTTTTCTAGGTAAAGCAACCAATCAGTTCCCAGACCAACCCTTAATCCTAATGCAAGGAAACTGTTAATATTACAGGCAGATCACATCCTGTACACTGCAGCCCACTCCCCCGCCACGCCCCCGTAGCCCCGCAGCGCTCAGAACTTTTCAATCCTAATAGCGATGGTCATCCTCACCTCTCCTAACTCGAAGTCAGAAGAACCAATCAGAACCCAGGCCCCTCAGTCCTGCTGGCCAATTGGCATGAGACCCTCAGTCTCCCTGTGTCAATCCTAAAGAGCCAATCAGAACGTCATAACGTTAAACCAGTGGGCACACAGACCAAGCAATCAATCAGAATCCAGACCCATCCCATACCTCCCATCCAATTAAAACCCACAACCCTCAGTCGTAAGGACCAATAAGCATCAACCCTTCATCTGTCTTGCTTTCCCTCCTCTCTGTCCCAGTCGGAACAACCAATCAGAATGGGGATCCCTCAGTTTTCCGGCCAGTTAGCATCAGGCTTCCTCCACCCCCAACTATACAATCTATGCCCGCCCCATTCAAGTCAAGCAGGACGAGGACCCTGCCATCCAATCATCCAATCATGAGCCAATCACAGTCTGCTCCCTCTTCATGGTTCCCAGCTTCCAAACCTTTATCCATGCTGTACCACCTCACTCACTCCTATTCCCCTATGAGCAGTGAAGAGCGAGCCTATTGTATATTTCCTACTTTTATTTGACAATAACAAACTTTATATAAAAAGGAAGAAGGAAGGCGGGGAGGCCCTGGATCTCTCTCTCTCTGCTTCCCCGATCATCCTCCACCCCTAGGCCCCAGCAGGGACCACCCCCTTCCTGCCTTGTGGTGGGGTGGGGATCGACAGGCATGGAAATGGTGTGTGTGTGTGTGTGTGTGTGTGTGTGTGTGTGTGTAGGGGTGTCGGGGGATCAAGGATGGTGAGGGATCAAGGAGTAGAGAGAGGGCCTTCCCTCATCCCCCATCAGAGCTGGCACCCTGAGGAGGGGTCTTGAGGGGGCTATTGAGGGTCCACAGATATGCCTCATCCTATGAGACGGTAGAAGATCCAGCATCCAAAAGTGACCCAGTGGCTGGCCCAGCTCAGCTCTGACCACTTGTGGACAGTGTATGCCATGCCATAGCCCTGTGGGAGAGAAAGAGGTGACAGTCCCACTTAGCAAAGACAGAGTCTCAGGAAAACCCATCCTTTGCTCAAGGACATTTCTGTGACTGCACAGTAACCCTAGGTGAGGCCCCATAGAAAGGCCCAGGTATATATGAATGACTAGATGTAGTTTTTGTTTTCTTCTCCAAAAATCATTTTAGGGGCCGGCCCGTGGCTCACTCGGGAGAGTGCGGTGCTGATAACACCAAGGCCACAGGTTCGGATCCCATGTAGGGATGGCCGGTTAGCTCACTGGGTGAGTGTGGTGCTGACAACACCAAGTCAAGGGTTAAGATCCCCTTACTGGTCATCTTTTTTTAAAAAAAAAAAAAAAATCATTTTAAAAACAAGACAAGGCAGTCCCATTTCCTGACCTGTAATCTCCCTAATATGTAAAGAGCTCCTTGAAATCAATTTTTTTTTAAAGAAAAAAATTGCCAAAGGAGGTGGGTAAAGGAAAAACAAATTTCTAGTAAAGGAAAAACAAATGGCTCTTAAACATACCAAAAAAAAAAAAAAAAAAAAAAAGGGCGCGCCCGGGGCCCACCCGGGGAAGGGGCGCACCGGGGGGGGAGAAGCGCCCCCCCCGCGGGGGCGGG
>NW_007726799.1:471787-503602 GCF_000696425.1 Galeopterus variegatus
AAAAAAAAAAAAAAAAAAAAAAAAAAAAATCTCAGCTTCATGCATAATCTTCTTCCTATAGAACTGGCAAACATATCCAGGAAGTTTGAGAGGCACTCTGTGTCAGTGGGGCAGCAGGCACATTTATACATTGCTGGTGGGAGGGCAAAAAGGTAACCTCTCTACTGAGACTATTGGGAACAGATCCTACAGATATGTCTGCCCCTGTGTGACTGTATATGGGTACGAGGGTTCTTGCTGCAGGGTCATTTGCAATAGGAAAGGACTGGAAATCACCTGAGTTTCCACACTAAGGGACAAATTAAACTATGTCACATCCTCACAATGAAAAAAAATGAATGAAGTGGCTGGCTGGTTGGCTCAGTTGGTTAGAGTGCAGTATTATAACCCCAAGTTCAAGAGTTAGGATCCCCACAACGGCCAGCCACCAAAAAAACCCCAAAACAAAATTTCTAGTAGAAAAAAATGAATGAGGACACTGTACTGATGTGTAAGATTTTCAAGAATTACAGAACAATGTCATTTGTGTATTACTTTAGGGTAAAAACTGGAGGAAGGAAATTAAAATACATTTTTTATATTTGCTTGATATGCTTAAATTTTAGAAAGATATATTTTACAAAATGAATAAAGGTGACACGTGAGAGGACAGGGGATAGGGTGTGGGAGCAAGACTTTTCTCTGAATATCTCAAATACTGTTTGGTTTTTTAACTGTGTGATATGCATTAACTATTTTAAAATATTTTAATAAAAATAAAACAAAAACTTTATTTAAAAAGAAGCAAAACCCAGATTTTTGCACACTCAACCTGAATAAAAATTAAAAATTGCCTTTAGGGCCGGCCCGGTGGCGCACTGCTATAGTGCGCCGCTTGGGAAGTGCGGTGGCGCTCCCGCCGAGGGTTCGGATCCCACATACAGACCGGCCGCTCACTGGCTGAGTGAGGGGCGGGAGCAACACCGAGGGTTGCGATCCCGTGGCTGGTCCTGGTCCGGTACGGGCGTGACACTGAGGGTTGCGATCCGTTGCCAGTCACGAAAAAAGACAAAAAGGTCCCGCCCAGGGTTCGGATCCCACATACAGACCGGCCGCTCACTGGCTGAGTGAGGGGCGGGAGCAACACCGAGGGTTGCGATCCCGTGGCTGGTCCTGGTCCGGTACGGGCGTGACACTGAGGGTTGCGATCCGTTGCCAGTCACGAAAAAAGACAAAAAGGAAAAAAAAAATTGCCTTTAATGACAGAAAACATAAAATAAAGTTTTATTTTCAATGAAAAATTAAAACCCTAACTAAAAGAGAAGGAAAACCTGGATTCTGCAAGAGCCATATGAATAAACATTTTTAAAATTGTCCTTAATTTAAAAAGGAGTAAAATCTGGAATTTTCATACTCGAACAAAAATAGTGTATACATTTTAACATAAATTTTAAAGTAGCAGGGCTAGCCAGCCTGTGGCTCACTTGGGAGAGTGCGGTGCTGATAACACCAAGGCCACGGGTTCGGATCCCATATAGGGATGGCCGGTTGGCTCACTGAGTGAGCATGGTTCGCTCACTGGCTGAGCGTGGTGCTGACAACACCAGGTCAAGGGTTAAGATCCCCTTACCGGTCATCTTTAAAAAAAAAAAAAAAAAAATTTAAAGTAGCAGAATCCAGAGTTTGCACACCCAACCCGAGTAAAATAAAATATATATTTTTAAATTAAATAAGAAAGAAATCTTGTAGGCCGGCCCCGTGGCTCACTCAGGAGAGTGCGGCACTGGTAGCGCTGAGGTGCGGGTTCAGATCCTATATAGGGATGGCCAGTGCACTCACTGGCTGAGCATGGTACAGACCACACCAAGCCAAGGGTTGTGATCCCCTTACCGGTGGGGGGGGGGAAAAAAAAGAAAGAAATCTTGCAAATTCTACGTAAACAAAAATGAAGTGAAGTAATTAATATAAAAAAGTAAAATCTGGATTTGCACTCCATCTCTATAAAATGAATTTTATAAGTAAAATAAGTAAACAGATCTTGCACACTTCACCCAAATAAATGACCCAACAGTGTGACTCAACCAGAGGGACAATGGGAAGGAAGGACAGAAGCTCTGGCTGCATGAGCTAAGAAAAACAGCACGAGGAACTCATGCTTTGGCCTCCTGCCTTTGTCCTCCCCGGTTAAGCCCCCAGCCCAGGGCCCCACCTCACCTGCTCCTCTGTGGTGTCATCCACATCGACATCAAACAGGGAGCCAAGGTAGGCCAGGTGGAAGACAGCCAGGGCCCCAAAGAGCAAGTTTAAGGCTCGCACCCCCAAGCCCTGTGGGGGACAGATGGATACGTTTGGCAGCTGGACTTACTCCCTGTCCTCCACCTCCACCTGCGCAGGGAGCCCAGTGGGACACAAAAGGCACAGTGGGTTCCAGGAATGAGCATGGCCAGGATACCCCCTGAGATAGGAAAGAGATGGTTCAGGGAGCCTCTTGTGGGAGCTCAGAGGTATCCAAGGATGAGGATGCTGTCAGCAATGAGGGCATCCAGGTTGGGAGATGCAAACACTCAGGCAGAGGAGGAGGAATGGTGGGGCTCTGAGTCGGGGGTTTGTGGTGATGAACATCAGTGGGTGGGTGGGAAACAAATATGAGGTTGTCTGTACTTCTCATTGCAAACAGAATGAACAAAACAAAACAAAATCCCCATGCGCTAGAGGGCCCACACTTCTCACCGTCCTTCCCCTTGCTCACTCTGCTCAAGCCACACTGGCCTCCTCACTGTTCCTCAAAGATTCCAAGCCTGTTCCCATCTTAGGGCTTTTATGCTAGTGTCCCCTTTGCCTGGAATGCTTCCCTCTCTCACCTCCTTTAGTTAAAGGACCCCAAAATTACCTCGCCAGGGAGGCTTCCTGACCTCCTTATTGAAAATGGAAACCACCCACCCCCCGATTCTTCCCTTATGTATTTTCTCCTTAGCACTACTCACAATCTAACAAACTATTATTAGACTTTCTGACTTATTTTTTATTTACTGTCTCCCCATTAAAATGTTTGTCCCAGAGGGCTGGGACTTTGGTCTGTTTTGTTCACCACTGTGTCTCCAGCACCTAGAACAGTGCTCAGTGCATGTTCATTGGAGGAACGAATGCCAGGTGTGTATACAGCAGGTGCTCAATAAATGCCTGTTAGAGAAACAAATGCTAGTGAATAGAGGTGAGGTTACAGGGATGGCTCAGGCACCAGAAGAGGAAACTGGGCACACTCAGACAGATAAAAGATGGAGACCGAAGTAACATTTTTGAGAGGGAAGTACTGGGCATGAGGTTGCTCGGGCTGAAGCCTCACCGAGCGATGCTTGTGTGAACAGTCTGGCCGGCACCGCTTGGACAAGACACAGGCACTGAGGATCCGAGCCAGGCACTTCCGGAGGACTAGGGCAGTGGGGGGAGGTAAGGGGGTCAGGTTAGCCTCAGGGGATGGTGGCTCCAGCCCCCCCACCAACCTTCCATCTGTTAGCAGGGCTGAGCCCTGTACTCACCGTGCTCCACGTAAGTGATAAATGCCAGGGACAGCAGTACCGCCGCCAGGTGGAAGCTGAAGCCCTGGAGGGTCCCAAGGGGCAATGAGGTAAGTGAGGAGGAGGTCCTGCCACCCCCACCCAGCTTCCACCCTGATCCCTCTCCACCCTGCTCACGTGCAGGAGAGCGCTAGCTGCATAGGTGACCAGCACGGCTGAGAAGGTCCCCAGGCGCAGAGCATTCTTGAAAACATCTGGAGGGGGAGATGTGGGGCAAGATTCTCCTGAGATCCACCCTGACCTTCCTGGAGGGCCAGAGACAGGAGGAGGATACCCACAACCTTTTGGAGCCCCTAGGATAAAGTCCTTATGATGGCTTCAAACTTCACATGTCCAAAACATAGCTCCCAGTCTTCCTTCCCAACCTGCTCCTCCCACAATCTTAGTCTTCCCTCCCAACCTGCTCCTCCCACAATCTCCGAAGTTCAGTCAATGTCAACTCCAGCCTTCTAGTTCCTCAGGGCAAAACCCTTGGAATCACACCCTTGGAATCACACCCTTGATCTGCCCTGCCCCTACTCCCACGTCCAAACTCAGCAAATTCTGTCAGTTCTATCTGCAGAATCTACCGGAATCTGACCTAACCTCTCCACTGGCTGGCCTGGACTACAGCAGCCACCTCCTCACTGCTTTGTCTTCGGCTCTCCCTCAGTGTGTCCTCACAGCACCCACAGGGATCCTGTTACAACCCAAGTCAGCCCGTGGCCCTCCTCGGCTCAGATTCCTGCCATGGCTCCCGTCTCTCTCAGAGAAAAAGCCAGTCCTCTCCGTGGCCCGCGAGGCCCTACAGGACCTCTCTGACCTCACTGGCCCCCTCGCTCACTCTGCTCCAGCCCCCTGACCTTCTTGCTGCTCCTCGCACATGCCAAGCAAGCGCCCGCCTCAGGGCCTTTGTACCTGCTGTTCCTTCCATCTGTTACACTCCTCCCCCACCTATCTGCAGTCCTTGCTCGCTCACCTTCCTCCGGTCTTTGCTCAAATGTCACCTCCTCACTGAGACTTTCCCTGGCTAATTTATTTAAAATTGCAACACCCTTCTTCCTGCCAATACTCCTGAATCACCACCTTTGCCTGCTTATTATTATTATTTTTTTCCATAGCACTCACCACCACCAAACTATTGTGTATTTTTTTCTCTTGTTTATTATCTGCTCCCTCCACAAAATGCCAGCTCCAAAAGGGCAGGGATTTTTGGTAGTTTTTGGGGTGTCCCTGCTGTATCTTCAGTGGCTAGCATACAGTAGGTGCTCAATAAATGTCTGTTGTATGAATGTGTGAAAGGGCCCTGGAGTGGCGACTTGGTGACTCACAGTTATTTAGCCAATAAGACATGGGCAGGTTCCAGCTCGTGACAACTTCTACCATTGACCGGGGCAGCTCCACATTCAGTGGCTTGGACACCGTCAGGTCCCTGTGGGCAGAAGAGACAATTAAATCCATTCGGGATCTCAACCCATCTGACCGCCACACTTTTGTCTTGGCTGTCCCCTCCCCTGGGAGTGCCTTCCCTCCTCCCCGCAGCTCCTCTAGGCAGCACCCTGTGGGAGAGGAGACCCCAAGTCCTCCCCACCATTCCAGGTGATCCTTCTCCTCGGTGAAGCCAGCCCCCGCCAACGTGGCCGTAGCCTCAGACAGAAAGCCCACAAAATAGTTGCTGAAGTGGAAGGAAACAGCACTCTCGTAGGCTCGCAGCCACCTGGGGAGGAAGGATCAGGGGAGAGAGCGTCATGCCCAAGCCCTGGCATGACACCCCACCATGTGTCAACCCGCTCTGTAGACTCACCTTACCATGGTGCCCCTAGGGCCCCCAGGGGTCAGGAAGGCAGCAGAGAAGAGAGAAAAGAGAATCAGAGAGGCCCTGGAGGCTGGTGTGAGTTGTTTACAGACAAGACAGACAGAAACAAAGTAGCAAGAGAGGTGGACTATGATAATCACACACAGACATACACCATCAGGCAGTTAGTTTCATGTGGTTCCAATGGATGCATGAGATGTCCTATAACATGACGTGGCCCTGTAGCCTCACATGGCTAGACATATCGAACCAGCCACCATCAGAGGCCCTACCTCACAACCCTGCACCCTCAAACAGCCACACAGACACCCAGCTTTGAAGTACTCTCCCCTGACTCAGGCACGGAGACCATCAAACACCCCGGTATGCACATTTGCACACCCTGTCAGTTGTACAATCAGACATGGTCAAAAACAGGGAGCATCCGGCATTGGAGAAAGCATAGGTTCTGAAATCAGGCCTGGGATTAAAGCCTGGCTACGTAGCTGGGTGCCACTGGTCAAGTCACTTGACCTTTTGGAGACTCATTCAGCATCAGACATAATCAGCAGCCAGTGAGTTGGGGAGTGGGGTCATACAATCAAACAGCCAGATCAAATCCTGTCATCAAACTAGAGGCAGACAGTGGGTTCTACAGACAGGCACAGGAACATAGTTGGTCATGACCCCTCAGCTAGAAAACACCAAGCAGTCAGAGAAGGGAGACACAGGTAGAATCAATCACAGATTGGTGCATGACATGCCACAGTCAGACCTGCTCCTGGCCAGAGAGACAGCCACACATCCATCCCATCATTGACAATAGCACAGCCGGAACTCACAGTCCAACATTCAAGGAGTCAGTGGGCAATAGGCCAATAATCCATAATACCCCAGTCAGAGTCACAAACAGGTCAGAGCCACCAACCAACACACATGTCACTCCCCATTACAGTCGTGTCACTTGTTTCTAACAGCAAAACAGCTGAATAGATGGACAGCCAGACACATAGTATGTGTCCGAGCATCAGTCGTACGTGGAGTCACAGAGCCCATCTTGGTCAAACAGACAGCCCTGTCTAGTCATGGGGTAGATGGTCAGATGGCAGACGGTCGGACGTACTGAACCAATGGGTCAGAGGCTGTGCCCCACCCCCCAGTCAGCCCCACTCGCCCTCAGCACCTGCCCTCATTTACCTGGCTTTGCGTTTCTTGCTGTAGTAACAGAAGACAGACAGAACCATTAAGTGACAGGCTCAGAGTTGGGGAGACCCCAGGTCCCTACCCAACCCCCTCACTGCTGGGCAAGGGCCTCGAAGGCTGTGCTCACTTGCGAAGGAGGCGGTCACCGTCGAGGGGGATGAAGTATGGGAAGAGGTAGGGGCCCACACAAGTGGACAGCACAAGGCATAGCATGGCCAGCGCCAGGCTCCGGGCCCCCTTCTGCAGCCAGCGGCGGCTCTGTGGGGATCAAGGCTCCATGAACACTGCCCTGTGGCGGCTCCCACAGTCCTGGCCCACCTGTTCACCCAGGTCCTCACCAGCGGGCGGCCTTGGACAGCCTGTAGGTAGCTGTGGAAGGATATCCAGGGCCCAAAGACGATGGTGCCCACGAAGTAGAGGTAGCCCATGAACTCCACAGGCGAGGGCACTGCACCCACCTCACCCCGGTCCAGGTCGAAGCCCAGAGACACCGCCTTCATGGCCACGATCATCTGGGCCCCTATGGGTGGTGCCCATGGCCAAGTGAATGGGCGGAGAGCAGGTCAGCATGGGGGGATAGAGAGCACTGGGTGAGAGGTGGTAGGAAAGGGGGCTTCAAGGATGGATAGGTGGGCATGGGGTCAGACCGGCAGGTGGGCAAGTGGGCCAGGTCAGGCAGACACCCTTACTCAGAAGAGTCAGGCACATACATGAGATGGGACAGGCAGACTCGGGGGAAAAGCAGGGTGGGAAGAGACGCAGACACAAGGGGGTTGTGAGGGCTGGAGGACAAGGGAGAAAAGTGGGGGAGGAGAGACACAAGGTGGGGCAGTTAGGCAGTGTGGACTAGGGCAGGAGGGCTGGGGCAGGTGCGAGGGGCAAGACTCCTTACCTCGCATTTTGTGCCATGTCACGGTGTCCACCATGTGCATCTCACTGAGAAAAAAAGATGCTGGTCTTGGCCCCATGATCCCCCAACCTCCAAGACCACAGAAGGGGGATACCAAGGTGCCAAGAGGGTTCTGCCTTCCCCTGCCCTGCACAGCCTCATGGAGGAATAATTCTTCTAGGCTCCCTCCTTTGGGGGAGCCCATGCCCAACTTGTCCTGTACAGTCTCGTGAAAGGACAAGTCTCCCAGATTCCCTTCTGCAGGAACACTCCACACCCTCTCTGTTCTGTGCCTCCCATAGAACAACGATTCTCCCAGACACCCTCCCTGTCTTGGACAACGTCATCAGGGGCCTGAGGACCCACCCGCCATTCCAACAGTGTGAGGATGAGGACGCACATCCATACCCCATGAGTAGGTAGATGAGGATGGTGACGGAGAGGAAGACGCCGCGATGGGAGGAATGTCGGCAGAGGAACAGCACGAGGTAGCACAGGAGGCTGAGCAGCACGACCCAAACCATGTGCAGCTGGAAGAAGTGGTAGAGGCTGAAGAACCCGCCTGCCACGGTGCTCGCATGCTTCAGGTAGGATGGCAGCCCTTCGGGTGAGAGGGAGAGAGAAAGAGAGAGAAGGAGAGAAGGAGAGGGAGAGAACAAGAAAGGGAAGATTGGTGGGCTGCTAGGAAGGGGGGATGGTGAGGGCAGAGGGCAGAGCCTGGTAAAGGCCTAGAGGGTGGAATGCGGTGGGATTGAACGGGGCCCAAAGCAGGTGTTGAGGAGATGAAGAGGGTGGCAGGGTCTGGGTTTAAAGAAAAGATACATCTATAAAGGACATTTGGGGGACCCTGGAAGAAATTCAAATATCAATTTATGTTGGATTATATTGCCTCCAGGTTAAATTTCTTGGGGGGTGATTGTTGAGGCTGTGGTTGTGGGGGAGGATGTCCTTGTTCTTAGGGGCCACACACTGAAGGATTTGGGGTGAAGTGTCATGATGTCAGCACGTTATTCAAGTGATTGAGGAAGATGATAGATAGACGGACAGGTAGAAAGACAGGTAGAGCAAGCTAATGTGGCAAGATGTTGACAGTTGGAGAATCTGGCGACGCATATAAGGGTGTTCGTTGTACTATTCATTCAACTTTTCCGTAGCTTTGAAATATTTCAAAATAATAAATGTGGGAAAAAACAAAACACGCATTTAAAATAAAAGAAAAAGAAAGTGTAGAACCTCTGAATAGCAGATTTCCAGAAGTCTCAGCATCCTATAGGAACCTTGGGGACCTGGAATTTTATCATTTGGATTCAGGCATGCTATGATTGTAGAAATATCACAGAATCCTAGGATCCAGAAATCTCATCATGCCCTAATTAGAGAAATCCAGAAACCCAACATTTTGGAAGCCTAGAATGTGAGAATTTCAACTTGTCAGAATCTCCAAACCCTGTAACCACGGTACTTTGGGATTCCACAACCCTGTGATATCAAAATTGCAGAATCTTATAATCTTGGGATGTAGACATTTCAGGATTCCAATATCCAATAATCTCAGCTTTCCAGAATCCCAGAACCCAGGAATACTGAAGGGCATGGCTTGGCATGCCAGGATGTGGCTTAGTGTAGTGTGATAGAATGGGGCTTGGCATGGTGGGATGTGATGGAGTTGGACATGCTGGAGCCTGGCTTGGCACGGCAGGACATAGCAGGTTAAGGTGCAGCTTGGTGTGGATAAACGTGGCAGGTGTGACATGGCCTGGTGTGGTGGCACGTGGTGTGGCAGGCACTTACCAAGCCTCCAGAGGAGGCGGCAGGCGAGGCAGATGGCAAGGAGCAGCCAGATCTGGTCAAGTCCCTGCTGGGCAGTAGGAAGGAGACAGCCCTGCAGTAGCTGCTGGAAAAATTCCTGGCGGCTGAAGGTGGCCATTGTGGACCCCCACGGATGGATGGACAGATGGATAGATCTGCCAAAGAGGGGACACAGAGGGAGTGGAATGTCCATGGGGCAGACTAAGCAAGGGATGGACTTGAGTGCTCAGATTTCAGTTTGGGGCTGACCAATCAACATAGAGACAGGGCACTGGGGGTCTGGGGGGGAGGGTGTGAGCATCAGGTACATCAGACTGAGCCACCAACTGTATGTGGGGAGGTGTTCTGGATGCACACACACAGCCTGTGACCTGCGATGAATGAAGGACCTCTGTCTCCTGAAAGCTGTAAACAGTTCAGTCCGATGGTGATCAAATGGTGTACATTCTAGGCCCGTATATCAAATGGAGCGCGGGGGGTGGGGGGAGCTCCCTGGTTTCCAAGGTAGACTTGCCCTGTGTGGAGGGCCGTGTGCATGTCTCCTTGTATTGATGTGGGGGTGTCCTGGATCCCTGCCCTCCCCATCTCACCCCCACCTGGCGAGTGGCCGCCAACAAAGTCCTGCCCAGGTCCGGGGACTGCAAGGAGATGGAGGTGGTCGTAGAAGACATAGCAGAAGGGAGAGAGGAAAGGTGATGGGGAGGGTTTCCCAGGACACACGCGACAGATCCGCGCTCCGGGAGCCGGGCTCGGATGGGAGCGGGGGAGCTGCGAGCCCACTGCTGTCGACCTACCTGGCAAGAAGGAAACTGTGGTTCTGGAGCCGGGGACTTGCTGCTGCCGCCACCGTTGCCGCCTCCTCCGGGCAGCCTCCCCTGCAGGCCGCAAGGCCGGGACCAGCAGCGGCTCCCAGCGCGGCGAGGCGAGCGGGCCCTTTAAATCCCGGGGAGGCCCGGCAGCCAGCTCAGCCAATGGGAGAGCGGGAGAGGGGCGGGGACCGGAGGAGGGGAACGGGAGGATGGAGGAAGGAGGAGCGGTGGGGATGAGGGGCTCGGGCAGAGCGTTAGTGCCCGCACCTTTCCCGCTTGCTGCCATCCTGGCTGTCCAAGAGCAAACTTCCGAATCGCCAGATCTAACCCTTGGAAGCTGAGATGGGAAAGATGGGGGAGGAAGGAGGGAAAGCCCTTCTCCCTCCACTGCTCCCCCGCGCACCTCCCGTGCACACTGTTGTGTCCCCTTTCACAGATGGGAAAATAAACCGAGGTCTCTCCTTCCCCATCTTTTGAGGGAACTGAAGGAACCTCCAACCTTCCCCACTTCCAGGGACCGGCTAGGAACATTTATAAGTAATAAATGTTCCTTATAGGAACGCGAATTAGGAGCACAAATTAGGCACCTGTGTTTCCCTTGGCGACTAACTGTGAGCATTTGGCTTGAGTCTGAGAACTGGTTTGCCTGCTTAATTCCCCATCGGATTCAACCCTGTGTTGAGGGTGACCCTAGCGACCACTAAGTGTTTCCTGTGAACCAGAAGGAGGCTAATATGGAGCACTCGTAAAGAGGGCATTTATAAAAGCATTTACAGTGGCGCCAACAAAGATCTGTATTGGACTCTATCTGCACCAATGCTAAGGATTTATGCAGCACCTTCTGTCTGCCAACCCGACCCTGCAGTCTCTGGGTACTCCACTTTCTCTTTAGGGTGATGAAGGGCTATTTTCCCCAAACAGCAGTTATTGGGCACTTGGCTATAATGTGGAAGGGAGAAGTTGGACCCCACCCTGACCTGAGAAGCCAAGGAAAACAGTTTCTAACCAGATTAATGCCTGCCTGTGTGGTGCTGGGCAAATCGTGTTCACTCACCTGTCTTTGGTGTCCCTTTCTGCTAAACAAAAGAGTGGGATTAGCCGTTCTTTGCTTGGGAACACCAATAGCAATTGAAGAGAAATGTATGTCTCTTTTCTTTTTAAAGCAAATTTTAACATGAAGTTAAATGGAGTTTTAGCTCAAAATTAATATTCATGTATTACAAATGAAAGCATTTAACACAGTAAGAATATATATGAATTATCTATCTATCATGCACATGCACGAATACCAATTCCTTTCCTTAACAACAGAATACAAGCCATAAATCTTACGAATTAGATTTCATTTTAATTTTTTTTATTAGTTGTTAAATACACTCTAAATAGAGTCAACAATGACCCATGGCACTTGCTAAAATATTTCCCTTAGTTACAAGACTTGGCATTCAAAACTGGAAGATCCTCACTATGTGTGTGACGTTCACAGACTTGATTGTTTCCATCGATGCTTCTGATGTGTGTGATAAAGAACTAGTATCTAGATTCTAGGACATATAAAGAACATCTACAAATGAATAAGAAAAGGACAAACAATACAGTAGACAATGGACAGCGAATACGAATACATAATTCATAGCAGAAGACATCTGAAATGACCAATATGTATAATACAAGGATACTTCAAAAAGTTTGAGGAAAAAAAGAATTAAAAGATAATATGAATCTTTCCATGAACTTTTCGATGACCCCTCGTATATGAAAGGATAACCCAATTTCTTTAGTTATCAATTAAATGCAAAATTAAAATAACAGTGAAAGACCATTTCACATCTACCAGATATGGTGTTTCATGTTTTTATCACTGGAGCTTAATAGAGAGTGGGCACTCAGTAAATGTTTATCAAATTTTATAGCTGTTGTAGTCATTCTGGGTTATGGTTTCTGGGGCATTTTAAATGGTCTCCCCATAATTAAAGATATGCAAATTAAAACAATAAGATCTTTTTTTTTTTGCTTATGGACTGGCAAAAAATGCCAACCCTCATAATAATAACATATCTATTCTTTCTTTTTATAATTTATATATAATCCTTCTGAACTATGTAATACCTTTCCGAACTTTTTTTTTTTTTTGGCTGCTGGTAGTTTAGGGAAACTGAATCCTTGACCTTGGTGTTGCAAGCCCACAGTCTAACCAACTGAGCTAACTAGCCATCCCTGAGCTGACTGATACTGGTTGCAGATATGATGCCCTTTTAACTAAACACTTCAGTGTGAATTTCCTAAGAACAAGAATTTTCTTACTTTCCTACCAGCAGAGTATAAGGGTTCCAGTTTCTCCACATCCTCACCAGTACCTGTTATCTGACTTTTTGAATCTAGCTATCCTAGTGGGCATGCCAATAATGTCCTTCCATAGAAAAAGGAAATCCTAGGCCAGGAGATACACTCTGTTATCAGGTCTTTTTCGTCTCCTCCAATCTGGAGCAATGTCTCAGTCTTTCCTTAACTTTCCTGATCTTAATGTTTTTGAAGAGCACAGGCCAATTCTTTGGAAGAATGTCTTTCAGTTTGGGTTTATCTGATGTCTCCTCATGATTAGATTTGGATTACGCATTTTCGGCAGGAATTCCACAGCAGTGACACTGTGTTCTTCTCAGTGTATCGGGAGTCACAAGATAATGGTTAGTCCCCAAATTGTTGGTACTAGCTTTGATCATCTGGTTAAGATGGTGTCTTCCAGTTTTCACCACTGTAAATTTACAATTTTCCCTTTGTAATTACTAAGTATCTTATAGGGAGAGACTATGTAACTCTCCCATTCTTTTTGTTTATTTGTTGTTTTTTGTTTTGTTTTGTTTTTTGGTGGCCTGTACAGAAGGAACCTGTAACCTGTAACTCTCCAATTCTTTTCTCAAACTTCTACTCACTAGTTTAGCATCCATTGGTGATTCTTACCTGAAGTAATTACTACTTTGATGATGGCCAGATGATATTCTTTTACACGTATAGCTGGGATTTTACCAAGGAAGAGCTTTTCTGTCTGTCTTTCTATCTGTATGGAACTCATGGATTCCTTTTTAATTTACAAGTTAAAATCAGTTACTATTTTCATTATCTATTTATTTTAAAAATAGCTTAATTGTAGGGTCGGCCCATTGCTCACTTGGGAGAGTGTGGTGCTGTTAACACCAAGTCCCCTTACAGGTCATTTTTTTAAAAAATTAAAAAATTAAAAAATAAAAATAGCTTAATTGAGATATAATTTACAAACCATAAAATTCACCTGTGTTAGATGCACAATACAATGGTTGTTAGTATATTTACAGGCTTGTGTAAAAATCACCGCAGTATAATTTTAGGACATTTCAATTGCCCTAAGAAGAAACCTTTTGCCCATTAGCCATCAATCCCTATCTCCCCTGACAGCCCTAGGCAACTACTAATTGCTTTCTGTCTCTATAGATTTGCTTATTCTGGACATTTCATGTAAATGGAATCATATATGTGGTCTTTTGTGTCGTGTCTTGTTTTGTCCACTGAGCATAATTATTTTATTTTTTACAGTTTTTTGTTTTGTTTCGTTTTTTTTTTTTTTTTTTTTTTTTTTTTTTTTTTTTTTTTTTTTTTTTTTTGGCAGCTGGCTGGTAAACCCATGACCTTGAGGTTGCAAGGCTGTGCTCTAACCAACTGAGTTAACCAGCCAGCCCTTGTTTTTGTTTTGTTTTGGTGGCTGGCCTGCAGGGGATCCAAATCTCTGACCTTCATGTTATCAACACCGAGCTCTAACCAACTAAGTAACCGGCCAGCCATACTGGTTTTTTTTTTTTTTTTTCCTTTTTGTCTTTTTTCGTGACCGGCAACGGATCGCAACCCTCAGTGTCGCGCCCGTACCGGACCGGGACCGGCCACGGGATCGCAACCCTCGGTGTTGCTCCCACTCCTCGCTCCCCCAGTGAGCGGCCGGTCTGTATGTGGGATCCGAACCCTCGGTGGGAGCGCCACCGCGCTCTCAAGCAGTGCACTGTAGCAGTGCGCCACTGGGCCGGCCCATACTGGTTTTTTAATTGTGATAAAATACACATAACATAAAAGTTACCATCTTAACCATGTTTTTTTTTTTTTTTTTTTTAAAGATGACCGGTAAGGGGATCTTAACCCTTGACTTGGTGTTGTCAGCACCACGCTCAGCCAGTGAGCGAACCAGCCATCCCTATGTGGGATCCGAACCCGGGGCCTTGGTGTTATCAGCACCGCACTCTACCGAGTGAGCCACGGGCCGGCCCCATCTTAACCATTTTTAAGTGTACAGTTCAGTGGCATTAAGCACATTCACATTGTTGTGCAACCAACACCACCATGCATCTCCAGAATTTTTTCCATCTTCTCAAACTGAAACTCCATACCCATTTTTTTTTTTTTTGTCTTTTTTGTCTTTTTCCGTGTCCGGCAACGGATCACAACCCTCAGTGTTGCCCCCGTACCGGACCGGGGACCGGCAACGGGATTGCAACCCTCGTCGTTGCGCCCGTGCCTCGCTCAGCCAGTGAGCGGGAATCGGTCTGCATGTGGGATCCGAACCCTCGGGCGGGAGCACCGCCGCGCTTCCCAAGCGGCGCACTATCCAGTGCGCCACCGGGCCAGCCCGAAACTCCATACCCATTAAACACTAATTCTCCATTCCCTTCTCCCCCCAGCCCCTGGCAGTCACCATTCTACTTTCTGTATCTACAAATTTGATTACTAAGTACTCCATATAAGTGGAATCATACAGAATAGTATTTGTCCTTTTGTGACTGACTTATTTCAGTTAGCATAATGTCTTCAAGGTTCATCCATGTTGTAGTATGTGTCCTTCCTTTTTATGGCCAAGTAATATTCCATTGTGTGTATATACCACATTTTGCTTATCCATTCATCCATTGGTGGACACTTGGGTTGCTTCCATCTTTTTGGTTATTGTGAATAATGCTACTCTGAACATGGATGTACAAATATCTCTTCGAGACCCTGCTTTCACTTCTTCTGGATATACATAACCAGAATTGGAATTGCTGTATCATATGGTAGTTCTATGAGGGTACTTCAAAAAGTTCACTGAAAGATTTGTATTATCTGTTTTCTTTGGGGGGGGTGTGTGTGTGGCACTAGCCAGTACGGGGATCAGAACCCTTGACCTTGGTGTTATCATTATATTATATTTTAATTCTATTTTTCCACCAACTTTTTGAAGAATCTTTGTATTATTAATTTTTTGAGGAATCTGTGTTTTCCACAGTTGCATTCAGTTCCACAATTTTACATTCCCACTAACATTAATTTTCCCCATCTTTGTTAATTGTATTTATTTTAAAAGTATGTGAAACATTAAGATGGTTTCAAAAGTCAGAACTAGGGCCGGCCCGTGGCTCACTCGGGAGAGTGCGGTGCTGATAACACCAAGGCCGTGGGTTCGGATCCCATATAGGGATGGCCGGTTCGCTCACTGGCTGAGCGTGGTGCTGACAGCACCAAGTCAAGGGTTAAGATCCCCTTACCGGTCATCTTTATTGAAAAAAAAAAAAAAAAAGTCAGAACTAGATCAAAAAGTGGGAATGTGGGGGGTGCCACAGCCCTTAGTCCCGCTCCTCCTCCTTCCTCCTTCTTCCATGCCATTCCTTCCCCTTTTCTCTCTCCCCCTCCCTCCCAACTGCTCTGCAACAACATCCTAGCATGTAAAGAATAATATTAATAAAGTTACATTTTCTTTAAAAAAAAAAGTGAATGTGAAATAAATAAATAAATAAATAAATAAAAGTATGCTCAGAGAAGTGTCTCTTCTCTGTCCTCTACCTTCCACCCAGCTGCCACCCATTGCCTCTAGGCAATCTCAATAGTTTCTGCTTTATCTTTCCTATGTTTCTTTTTGTAACGATAAGCAAATACATGTATGTTTTCTTTTATCATCTTGTTTCTTTTTTTTTTTTTTTACAGCAGCACTTTTTTTTCTTTTTTTCAAAAAGATGACCGGTAAGGGGATCTTAACCCTTGACTTGGTGTTGTCAGCACCATGCTCAGCCAGTGAGCAAACCGGCCATCCCTACATGGGATCCGAACCCGTGGCCTTGGTGTTATCAGCACCGCACTCTACCGAGTGAGCCACGGGCCGGCCTTTTTTTTCTTTTTTTAAATTTAAAAAAATTTTTTAATTTATCAGTATAGTTGATTTTTTAATTTATCAGTAGTTGATTTTCGAGTCCCTTTAAATCATCTTGTTTCTTACATGAAAGTCTGTATACTGTACATACTTTTTTGCACTTTTCTTTTTTCACTTAACAGTATGTCCTGGAGATCACTCCTCATTAGTTCAGAGATTTCTTTTTTTTTTTTTTTTTTAAAGATGACCGGTAAGGGGATCTTAACCCTTGACTTGGTGTTGTCAGCACCACGCTCAGCCAGCGAGCCAACCGGCCATCCCTATATGGGATCCGAACCCGGGGCCTTGGTGTTATCAGCTCCACACTCTCCCGAGTGAGCCACCGGCCGGCCCTAGTTCAGAGATTTCTTCCTTGATTATTTTACAGCTGCATAGGACTCCATTGTGTGAATGTATCACGGTTTATCAACCATTGCCTAGGTATAGTAACTGATATTGTTTCCAGTATTTTGCAATTATAAACCATCGCTGCAATAAATAACCTTATGCAAATGCATAGTATTTTCACATTGTTGGAGGTGTATCTTCAGGGTAAATTGCTGGAAGGAGTTGCTTGGGCCAAAGAGAAACGTGTTTTTGTTAGATGCCAAATTCTCCATTGGGGTTGTAAAAAGGACTTTTTAAAAAGCACAAAGAAGAAGAAAAGCTGCTCTTCACAAAAGAAACCAGTCTTTCTCACTGCCATCCAATAGTCCATGTTGGTTTTAAGACCGAGGGATTAAATTTCACAAAGACTTATTTTTTACAGAGTGATTTAATTTCACCATTGTTGGTGCGTCTGCTGATGGCTACACCCTCCCACACATGACCTCACACTGCCATAAGAACTGCCCTTTTATTTTATTTTTTTTTGTCTTTTTTCCGTGTCCGGCAACGGATCGCAACCCTCAGTGTTGCCCCCTTACCGGACCGGGGACCAGCAACGGGATTGCAACCCTCGGTGTTGCTCCCGCGCCTCGCTCAGCCAGTGAGCGGGAACCGGTCTGTATGTGGGATCCGAACCCTCGGGCGGGAGCGCCTCCATGCTTCCCAAGCGGCGCACTTATCCAGTGCGCCACCGGGCCGGCCAGAACTGCCCATTTTAAAGAGGCAGCAACTGAGGCTCACATGTGATAAGCAACTTGAGCAGCCTTCTATGGACAAATATCTGTGACTCAAAGCCTGTCTGGGCTACAGGCGGCTTTAGAGATTAAGTATTTGTTTCTCTGTGAGATCCCAGATCTTCTAGAAAATCTGATGAAAGCCAAGAGCCATCTCCTTAGGAACACACTGAGAAAGAGTAAAGCAGCCCCTGAAATCTGGGAGCTGGCCTGACACACACAGCTAGGCCTTGGTGTTCTCCTGTTGAACATGAACAGTTGCACAAAACATCAACAGATAGGGCTGCTCTGTAACTGTGATGGATCAAGACAAAAACATGACCAGCCTGTCATCTTGCCTGAACATGGACACATGAATATTGTCCAAACCACAAAAATGACCAAATATCCTCCTAACCTGGCTAATATGCTATTTCTTTTTTTTTTTTTTTTTTTTTTAAAGATGACCAGTAAGGGGATCTTAACCCTTGGCTTGGTGTTGTCAGCACCAGGCTCAGCCAGCGAGCTAACCGGCCATCCCTATATGGGATCCGAACCCGGGGCCTTGGTGTTATCAGCACCACACTCTCCCGAGTGAGCCATGGGCCGGCCCCTAATATGCTATTTCTTTACTAATTACAGCTTTAGCCTCCACTCTAGTTTGCCCTTCTAGACAGGATTTATTGAGAAACCCAATAATGGAATTACCCCCACTTCCTATCCAGAGCAAAGCCCTGATTCCCTAATCCCTTCTGCAAATCACCTAACACAAGCCCAAATTCTATCATAAGTTCTTTCCACCACTCTTTTACTGAGACCACCCCCCCTCACCCAGTTCCCCACAGTCTGTGGCCTCCCTTGTTGCAATGAGCAATAAACCCAACTTGTTCAATCACAGATGTGTTTCTGGGATTCTGGTTGGAGGGCTTTGACAGCACTCACAGAGTTGGCTGCAAGTTCAAGGGCTCTTTGGAACCCCATCTATGGATGCCTCTAGTCCACAGACTCCTAATTAACTGGCTTTGAGCCTAGAGCCTTACTAATACCATTAAACAGATGGAGAAACAGAAGTCTAGGCAAATTAAGTGAGTTCTTCAAAGTCCCACTGTGAACTAGTAGCTGAGTAGGAACTGGAAACCATAGACACTGACTCCAAGGTGAGACATGGGACAAGCAGACATGGGACTCATCCCCAAGCCCATCCCTGACACAACAATGTCTTCCTGGTACAGGCCACAGAACTACCCAGCAGGACATGCTCATCTCTGAAAGATGGCTTCATTCCCTTTCTGCCCTAGCTTTCTCTCTGCAGAATGGGCCAGTGAGATCCCAGGTTGACGTGAGGGATAAGGGAACCCCACACTGGGGTTGTCCTCAAGGAGGCTCAGGCAGTGAGGTCTCAGCTTAAAGGAGCCTTGTCTTTCCTGGCCAGCTACTCTGTTTCCTGGAATCTGCATCCACACGGATCCTATCAACAGTAGCATACTTCATCCTCATCTCAGTTTCCCTCTGCCTACTGCCCTGCCTTTGCCCACACCCTCTGCCTAGAGCCTTCTCCATTCCCTTCTCATCCCTGAGCTCTTGTAATTTCCCTTCAAGATCCAGCAACTCTGAGGAGGGAGAGACCTTTCCCACCTCCTGCCTCTGAGACCCTCATGCCCTGGACAGACCCTCTCTCCATAGGCTTTTATTACACAGAAGTGTCTGACTGTTTCCCCACGAGGTAGTGCTGCGTCTCTGTCCTGTCTGGGACCCTGGTGCCTGCACTGGGATTGGCTTTCAGGCGATGTCTCGCAAGTATTGACTATGGACCCATCAACCAGCTGAATAACAAGGGTGGGGAAGAGATGGGTGCTGCTGGCCTCTCCCTCCCCGGAGAATACTTGGGATGGGGCTGCCACTGGACTCTCTGGCTTTGGGGGTCACTGAGGCCCCTCGTCACCCTGTGGCCCCATTGCCCTTGGTTTCCCACCCCACCCCACCTGTAGGCTGTTGCCCCCCTTCCTTTCAGGGCCAGCTGGGGCCTTCCCATAGCTCCTGGCAGTCCAGGGCCTTCCGGCACATTGTCCCCTGCCCCAAGTCCCCCTGGCACCGCAAGATCACACCACCTTCACGTTGAGCTGTCAAGGCTGAAGGCCTTTCCTGACTAGGGCTGACACCCAAAAGGCTGGCAGCACCGGGCAGGGGGGCTGGTTTGGCCACTGAGCCCTGTTCCCTGTCAGGGATGTCATTCCTAGGACACATCCTCTACTGTTCTCCCAGCTCTTGCTCCCTGTGAAAGAAACTCTATCCAACAAAGCCAACAGTGCTCAGTGCTCCTGACAGAGGCCTAGGATGGTTTCTTAGAATAAAAATTCAGCTACCCTCAGGAAAATTCAGAAGCTGCTGCCCTCGAGGAAATCTTAGAGCCCCAGCTGGGAGCGGCCTTACCTTCTGGTTCTCTTCCCTTGGCAACATGGCTGTGCATCCCGCAAGCCCCACAAGCTCTGCGGAGCCAGGTACACTGGAGTGTACATGCCTGATGCCCCTGACCACGCTGGGTCCCTGGAACATGTCCCCAGAGCACATGGAGTGTACCAGAGCTCATGATCACATCTGCATACTCTCCAGCTGTCTAAGCATCCATTCGTCCATCTTGGGGACATGTCCTACAAATGACATCCTTCCTGAGGTTTAGGGTCTTTTTGTGTCTCTGAATTGCAGGCTGGAGGTTGTCACATGTGTCTCCTTGGAGCCTGGAGCAAGAGCAGGCTGGCCACCTAGGCTTCTGACCACACTCTCTGGGTGCTGGCTCTTTTGCTCAAAAGCTATCCCTGGCTCTCTAGAGCCAGGAATTAAGAGCCCCTGCTCAGTTTCCCAGTGCCAACTTCTGCCTCAGCCCTCCATCCACTCTATGCTTCAATCGCACTCATTCTCTCTTACACCTCCCATGCTGTTCCTACTTCCAGCAATGCCCTTCCTCCTCCTCTTCCCTGGCAAACACCGACAGATCTGTCAGCACTCAGCTAAAGTGTCACTGTCATAACCAAATGCTCCTTGGGGTATCCACATCATCGACCACAGAATCATGCAGTGAATATATGCCTGTATCTGTGTCTCCAGCTAGACTGAGAAGACCTAAAGGACAGGAGATGGATATGGATCATCTCTGTCCTCCCAATGCGTGGCACAAGGCTGGATCCCCAGCAGTCATGAGTCATGTGCGTGGGCGGATGAATGCATAGGTGGGTAGGTGGGAGAATGATGGGTGGATGAATGGGTGCAAGGCTAGGCGAGTGGTTTGGGAGAAGAATTGTGGGTGGATGTACAGAAGAGTGGGTTGATGATGATTCTAATGTTCTAACTGGTCCCATCTGCTTCCTGATCCTCCCCTCTGACCCTCTCACACGGAACTCATCTTTAATGATCCAGGAGAACAAACCTCCCTCATTCAAACAATCAGTGTTAGAAACTGATGCTTGGTGAATACGTACGTACCTATGCAACAGGTTTGGAGCAGAGCCAAACTGACAGGCTGATAGCCGGACAGACAGATGCCTCAGAGGAAGGGAGCAGAAGAGCCTGGAGCTCAGATGTGCCTGGGAGGGCCATCTGCTGTGAATGGAGACGTACAATGGGAAGGCTGTTACTCTTTCCTCCTAGACTGCCTTTGAGCCGCTGGGTCCATTGAGCACTTGGAAGTCTCCTCGGAGCTGTATGCTTTTGCCACGCTGCTCTAAATTCTACCAGAAGATGAGATCATTTCCAGTGAGGCTTTGTCTTCTTCATATAGCCTGTGCCACAAACATGTTTAACTGCTTCTGGGAGTCATTGACATTTTAGTACAAGTTACCTTTTAAATGTCACGGAGGACAGAATTCTGGCAGCTGAGAGAGATGGGGTAACGTTACAGCATAAAACTGAGTACCTCCAAGTAGTGGGCAGAGAGGGACTAGGGCTGCTACTGGTTTTACTTAAGGATTCTGTGGTGGCCTACCATAGTCAACTCAGCACCTCTTCCCTCTTCTATTTAACACCACCCTCCATTTTCTTTCTTCCTTCCTTCCTTCCTTCCTTCCTTTCTTTCTTTTTTTTGGTGGCTGGCCAGTAAGGAGATCTGAATCCTTGACCTTGGTGTTACCAGCACTGGGCTCTAACCAACTGAGCTAACTCCATTTTCTTTAGATGACACACCTCACCTCGCTCCAGGGCATTTGGTTCTTGTGGGGCTAACTCCCTATCCCTCACTGCTCCTACCCAAAGCTCCAGGAGTTGAACCCATGACTAACCTGGCCAATCTGTCATCCTGACCACAGGGTCAGGAATGGGCATGTGTCCCAAGTCAGGCCACATGACCTAAAGCTGGAACTGAAGGGGAAGAGGATTCTCTGTCTGTTGGGGCTCCTAGCTGTCCGGGGCTATGGGAGGCAGCCACCACATGGGAGAACTTGCTGAGGGTCAAGCCATCAAAGAAAAATCAGATCCCCTTCCTGGAGAGAGGGACACCCAAAGCTCACTCTGCCCCAGGTCTTTTCCCTTACCCAAATAACTCCCTTTAACCTTAAGCTGGTTTGATGTGTGTTTTGTGTTTTATTTTTTTATTTTTTGGCGGCTGGCTGGTACAGGGATCTGAACCCCTGACCTTGGCATTACAAGGCGGCACTCTAAACAACTAAGCTAACCAGCCAGACCAAAGTGAATCCGTCCGTCTTTTCTGTTTTTTTTTTTTTTTTTTTGGTGGCTGACCAGTAAGGGGATCTGAACCCATAACCTTGGTGTTATAAGGCTGTGTTCTAACCAACTGGGCTAATTGGCCAGCCCTGACATGTGTTTCTGCCTCTTAAAATCCATAGATCCCTGAAGAGTACATCTGCCTTCCTTCCCTCTCAGCCCATGTGGGGTTATCTTCCCATTTTGCAGATTGGACCTCTGAGGTCGGAGCACACCAATGCCACAGATAGGAGTGAGGATCAGAAGGGACCCCTCAGGCCACTGAGTCCATCCCCCACAAGTTCCCCAGGCAAGTCTCAGGAGTGGCCTGGACCTCCTCCTCAGTGACCAAGCAATTTGGGCAACTGGGCTCTTGGCAGACTCTGCCATGAGACTTCCTGTGCTGTGGAGGGGAGTGTGTTTTTCCTTCTTATCTGGTTTCCAAGAGCATGGCCTGGTTGGGGGAGCTTCAGCTTCCGGCTGTTATGCTCCTGGAGAGCATCCATTCTTTCCCAAAAGTCCTCAGCAATTCACAGCTCCAAAGTGCCCATTGTGCACATGGAAGAACCAACTGGGAAGTCACCCCACAGTTACCTGTCGGGAATTGTGCTCTTCTTGTGCTCCTCCCCCTTTGTCCCCTGGGCCCTAGGATCTCCTGGATGGCAGCATGGGGGTTCCAGAGAGAGCAAGCCAGGCATGTCCTTCCTGGCCAGCAGTCTGACCTCCCTGATCCATCACCCAAAAAGAACTTGGTGGTTGATTTATCCAAGGCTGAAGCAGCTGGTTCCTACTAGGCCAGCATCTGGTAGGGGTCCCAAGCATGCTTTCAAAAATGTCTGCCACTGGAAGTTCTGCAAAATGAACAGACTCAATAACTAACAGCTGATGCATAGTGAGTGCTTACTCTGTGCCTGGCAACAGAGCTTCGTGTCCATTATCTCATTTATTTACTTATTTTGGATGGCTGGCCAGTACTGGGATCTGAACTTTGACTTTGCAGTTATCAACACCATGCTCTCGCCAACTGAGCTAACTGGCCAGCCCTGGAACCACAATTATCTGCATTTTATAGGCAAAGAAGCTGAGGCATGGCCACTGAAATAACCTGCCTGAGAATAAAGCCCTTCCCACATGTGTCACTAGCACAGAAGCCCAGGATGGCAATGGGGGCATTTCAGCACAACCCCGGGCTGGTTGTGTCTTGGATCTGAATCAGGGTACAGCACAGAGGGTGAGAACTGATAGGGGCGGGTAGGGCCCTCACCACAGAGCATCACTCCACATGCCCCCGGTAGAGGTATGTCACAGCCCCCCATTTCACGCCCTGTGCAAAGCACAGCCTCCTCCCTCCAGGAACAGGGCAGAGCCCAGAATAGCCTCAGTTCAGCTCTGTCTCCCATCCCAGTCCCTGAGGGTCACTTCAAGCAATTCCCCCCTTTTTCCCCTTGGTGATCTCATCTGTATTATGAGCTATAGACGCAGTGAAAGGATTATTTCCAAAATATTAACATTATGACTCATACAAGTATAAAGTGAACACATTTCAAAGATTCTATTTTGATCATTTATTAATGAGGGAACTGGTAAGATGTTATAATAGGCTCAAAGGAGAATTTAACAGTCATACAGGCTACCAGGGATACTGAAATGAAATATGTTTGGAATCATCTTTTTCTACAGCGTAGAAATCAGTTGTATCTCTACAGGACAAAATTCATTTGCATTTTTGTGAATAGGAATCACTGGTCCTGTACAGGTTAACTTCTCTCTGTACAGAGTTTCAGAATGGCTCAGCCAAAGACAAAGGTGCAGCCCCCTATAGAATCAGATAAGCCTTCAGGGTCTGGTAGACAACACTCAGAGTTCCATTGAAAGGACACTTGGGAATAGTTTTGTCCGTACAAAAGCTTTTCTCAATTTTTCCTGACAACGCATGGGGCTGCACTAGAAAATAGCTGAGCATTTTTCCAACTTAGAGATGTCCCTAGACTGAGACCTGCCCAGGCTTCGGGGCTATATCCACTTTCTGCATCATCCCAGGCTTCCTTTGCCTTTAAAGACCTGGACACTGAGGGGCGCCACCAGCTCACACAGTGCCTTTGTGAACTTTAGAAAAGAATGCCCCTTTCTCCTGATGTCCAAGCCAGGACCCAGTGATGCCCGAGGAGCCCAGGCTGTGTTTCCATCCTCACTTTCCTCCTTGGCCAGGTGTCCTTTGTCGGGGCACAGCCTGCACAACTGTGCACAGTGGCTGCTGCTGCTTGACATTCCACAGTCAGTCTTGCTGACCTCCTGTAGGATCTAAAAGGCCATTGGCTTGGAGGTGAGGTGGGAGCACAGGAAGGTCTTGACACTGCACCTGAGGACTTTTTCGGGTGAAGCTGGGCAGGGCTGGGGTGCTGAGACTGGAAGGAGAGCTGCCTCTGTTCTCTCCAAACCTGTTCTACATCTGGGCCAGACTTAGAACTCAGGAGCAGCAGTTACCCTTCTCCAACCAGGGCCAGGAGAGGGGCTGGGGGTCCACGTGGGTTGGTGGGTGGCCAGGGCTAGTGATGGGGGTATCTTCTCCCAGTGCAGAGTTGCAATCCCACAAGGCTTGGCTTCCCCCATGCTGACGTGCCTGTGGGCAGGGCTCCCCAGCCCATTTCCAAGCTTTGCCACCTGGGGGAAGGGAGCAAAGACTTGGAGGTGGCAGAGGAGCAGCTGCCCTGCCTACTCACTGCCCATGGGCTACTCTTTCTGGCTCAATGCTTTCCTTGGCCTGGGCTGCAGACGGGCAGGCCATTTGTCAATAGAGAGAGAGTGCTGAGGCCCACAAAGGGCAATCAGCTTACCCTAGGCCAGCCATCAGCTCATACAGTGCCTTTGTGTAGGACTTGTGGGATCCTAGACAGCTCTTTAAGCCTAAGCTCCTGCTCCAGGGACAGATAGAACCCCCTTTCCCCCAGCCCTCGTTTATCTCTGTGCCCCTCCCAGGCCTGGGTACTTGGTCTCTTACACGCCATGAGAGAGCAGATGCAGCTTCCTGGCCAAACAAACACTGCTTTCCCACTGCTAGGCCTTTGCCTTCTGAGTGCCCCTTGCCTTGCCCCACCCCTGAGTGTCCAGCTCCTTGCCATTACCTTGGGCCCCTTCACTGCATCTTCCTACCACACCCTCTGGGAAGCCGCCTCTGAGTCTCCAGGCCCAAGTCTCTTTGTGCCCCAAGGGTCCTCCTGGCACTTCTGTTTCATATCATGGTGGCTTACAGGCAATGCTCATCTTCCCAGCCCTGTGAAGTCTGGCTGCATTGTCTCTGCATTGCCACGGAGCTCAGCGTAGTGCTCAACTCATGGGGAGGGGGCTGAATGAGGGATGGGCGTTTTTCAAGCTCTAGCTTTGTCCTAAGTAACAAAGTTTGAGACAAGCAAAATGATTCTGAATTTTACTCCCTGGCCTCTGCTGAAACCTGGATTCCTAGAGGAAAGTTTATCCCGTGTTTTCCCTTGTGATTCCCAGCTAGGTGTAAGTGAAAGTGAATCTGCACACCCATCCCACCACACGGCCACATATGCATGCATGAATGCCATACGTGGGCCTCCAAGGGTACATGTGCATAGACACCAAGATCCAAGATCATTAGCACATAAGATCTAAGCCCATTAGCACATCCATGCACGGGCCTTTAGGGGTGCATGTACACACATGTACATGCCCAGACCTAGGTCCGTGGCTACACCTGAAACCATGCATGCACACATGCATGGACCCCCAGAGGTATGAATGCACACACATTCAGGCTTATGCCTGTGGGCACACCCACACTTGTGCACACACACATGCATGGGTGCCCAGAGGTATGCATGCACAGACCTATGTCTATGGGCATACCTGACCACATCCACGCACGCATGTTCACACAGGGCATATATGCATAAACACCCAGATTCAGGTCCAAGAACAAATCTGCACCCATGCACACACACATTCATGGGTTTCCAGAGGTACATGTACACAGATATCCAGGCCCAAGCCTATGAGCACAACTGCATTCATGCACACATGCATGGACTGGGCCCAGAGGTCCATGTGCACTGACACCATGGTCCAGGCTCCTGGGCACTTGTGCATCCACACATGACATAGGAGGTGCTCAGTTTCTCTGGGCTGGGGTTACAGGACCTGCCTCTGTGTTACAAGGTTTCAGGCCGCCCTTTTAGCTTTCCCCTAGTGGAAAGTTACTGTTGCCAGTTAGACCAATTTTCAGCACCCAACACTGGAAAATGAGACCACAAGGGGCTGGCTTATGCAAATCTAGTGCCTGGGCATGCTCAGTAGAGAAGGGTTGTGGAACCCTGGTGGTTGAATGACCTTCCACTAGAGATGGTAGAAAGCACAGAACATTTTTGAATGTGCATGGTGCATGTGATAGGGTCTGAGCAATGAACATGCGCCAGGAAGAAACCAACTGAGCATGTGCAAGACTAAATGTTACATAACTGGGAACCACCACCTTAATTGAATATTCTTTAGATAGAGAAACAATAAAAGCCAGATCCCAGCAGAAGGCGGGGCTATTGCTCACTCTCCTGGAGCCAGCCTATGTTCTACCTGTGGAGTGTGTATTTCTTTCTTTTTGTGTCATGCTTACTTTCAGCAAGCAGGTGCTCACTCTCTTGAGCCAGCCTGCACTCTGGACTGAACTTTAAGTGCTCATTTCTTGCTTTTGTGTTAAACTTGGTGTGGGCCCTGTTCAGTCTCTGGTGCTATGCCACACTCTCTCTGTGGAACCTGTGTTTCTTATCTGTCATATTAAACCTGTTCTCACTTTCTACTGTGGCTTTGCCCTTGAATTCTTTCCTGTGGTGGAGTCAAGAACCTGGTAAGAGGACAGGGGCGTTGAGGCCAACGATTGGGCCCCCCAGAACTTACCTCTGACATCATGCATATATGCATGTGCATTCATAGGCACCCAGGGGTCCATGTGCACAGACACTCAGGCCCAGGCCAATGGCAATCCTTGCAGCCATGCACACATACATCTGTGCATGGGCTCCCAGGAGTACATATGTATGGACCTCCAGGCCCAGGCCCATGTGTGCACCCATTCACTCACACTTGCACACATGTGGGTGCCCAGGGGTATGCATGCATGGACAATGGATGCACCAGCCTAGGCCAATGGACTCCCCTGCACCTATGCAGTCACACAGCCATGCATGTGCACCCTGGTGTACACATGTGCACACACGGACACAACACTCAGGCTATCACCCACAGCCATGGGTGTTTACACATAGAATCTCATGCATAACCACACCCTCATGCATACGTGCAATTGCTTTTCACAAACACCCTTAAAAAGGTACAGGCCCCGATGTAATTGCTGGGCACACCCGCCCTAGCATCTCCATGAGAATGCACACACTTGTGTTGCACACATGAACATATAATCACACCTGCATCCAAAACAACAAAGCATGAAGGTACACACATATACCATGTATGCATGCACAAAAGCACTGTAAGCATGCATACCCCAAGCATAAACACACCATGCATGCCTGCATATAACTTCATACGTGCTGGCATGCACACTCGTGTGCGCACACACCTTCGTGTGTGCATGCACACCCAATTATCCTTTGAGGCTGTCATCCACCAATGCTGCCTGGCTGGTAATGGCTCCTAGCTCCTGCGTCTGGCAGAACTTTTTGTGAGGCATGATCTGTGACCCATGATTCATCTCAGCTTTCCCTAGCCCCTATGTCATCTAGAGAGACTCGGACACTTGTGCCCTACCTTGAGCTGTCACCAGGCCTGAGATTACACCATTGCACCTACTTTTCTGAACAAAGGCATCAATGGCTCTAAAACTGCATATGTGTTCCATGGAAGAACAAAACCTGGCATGAGTCAGGTTTGGCTGGAGTGTTAGAGGGAGACTCGGGGCAGTTCTGAAAACTCCCCAAATAATTATTACTCATCTTGCAGTGTGGCTGAGGATGTTCCATGCACACAGCCCCCAGAACCCACGGGAGTGTCGCAGATTTTGTCCCTGGCTTTCTCTGGGCCACTCGTCTCCTCTCAGCTCCAGAGCCCCCTTCAACTAGACAAAGACGATGTGCCGAGTTCTCCTTCCTTCCCTCGAGTGCCTGCTTCCCTCACACGTGGCCAAGATGAGTCTCCTGAAATCAGCCCTGAAACTGAGCAGCAATGTATTGGTTGCTGGACCTGCCACAACAAAATCCACAGACTGGGTGGCTTAAACAATGGACATTTATTTCCTCACAGTTCTGGAGGCTGGAAGTCCATGATCAAGGTGCCACCAGGGTTGGGGATGATGAGGCCTCTCTTCCTGGCTTGCAGACTGCTGCCTTCTTTCTATGTCCTCACATGGACTTTCCTCTGTGTGAATAAGGAGAGGGAGAGGGAGCTCTGGTGTCTCTTCCTCTTCTTATAAGGACACCAGTCCTACAGGATTAGGGCCCTGCCCTTATGACCTCATTTAACCTTAATTACCTCCCTAAAGCCCTATCTCCAAATACAGTCACACAGGGAATTAGAGCTTCAACCTATGAATTTGTCAAATTCACAATTCAGTCCAAGCAGACAACAAGTAACGCGCCACCTAGAGCATTTGCAGGATGGCCACAGCTCCTCCCGCTCCTCAGGTGCTATCCTGAGATGTGTCTGTGCACAAAGCACATGGGATGGAGGAGTTACAACAGGCATGAGCACAGCAACCTTCCTTGTAGACACATTCCTTACTGCTTACAAAGTATTGCACTTTAAAAAAAGTTACCAATTGGGCTGGCCGGTTAGCTCAGTTGGTTAGAGTGCAGTCTTGTAAAACACCAAGGTCAAAGGTTTGGATCCCTATACCGGCCAGCCACCAACAAAATAAAAAAGTTATAATTGAAATTTAAAAAGAGTTATAATACAGTAATATTTAAATAGAGTTTATATACAGTAAAATTCACATAGAGTTTACACACAGTAAAATTCACTCCGTTAGCAGACAGTTCTCTGAGTTTTGCCAAACAAAAACTGTTGGTAACCACCATTGCAGCAGCCAGAGAGATCCTGTTACAACTCAAGTCAGCTCATGGTCTTGGAGCCCTGCTGTGGCCTCCCTCACTCAGATTAAGAGCCAAAGTCCTCTCCATGGCCCACGAGGCCCTCCAGGACCTTTCTCCTCACCTTCTACCACTGGTTCCCTCGCTCACTCAGCCCCACTGGTCTCCTCACTGTTTCTCAAATGTGCCAGACATGCTCTTGCCTAAGGGCCTTTGCACAGGCTTTTCCCTTTGCCTGGATCACTCTTCCTTTAGACACAAGTGATTGTGATGTGGATACTCCTGGATTCTCACAGGCTTGGCTGTGGACATCCCTGTTGTCACACAGCTTGTGATGTAAACTCTGCTGGGGTCACGCAGACCCAGCTGAGGATATTCTTCAGGTCACACAGACTGGGGGAGTTAATGCTCCTTAAGTCACAAAGATTGTGGAATGGACATCCCTGGGCTCCAGACACTTGGTGGGGACACTTCTAGACTCACACCAACTGGGGTAGGGATGCTCCTGGAGTCTCACAGACCATGTTGTAGATACTGTGGGGTGACATTGACTGGAGTATAGACACCTTTCAGAACATGTAGATAGGTGTGGACACTCCTCTTAATTTTATTTTGTCGATATACAATGAGGTTGATTATTGTGGCCTGTTACCAAAACCCCCCTCCCTCCTCCCTCTCCTCCCTCCCACCCAACAATGTCCTTTCTGTTTGCTTTTTTTTCTTAATTTTATTTTGTCGAGGTGTGGACACTCCTGTGGTCACACAATTTGGTATGGGCACTCTTCTGGTCATACTGACTGAGGAATTGACTCCCCTGTGATTGCAGACACTGGGGCGTGGAGATTCCTTTGGTCACACAGACAGGGTGCATCCTCCCCTGGGTCATCCAGACTGGAGCATGGACCCACCAGTAGTCACAGGCACTGGAGTTTCTTTCATCCTCCTGTGATTACAGTGACAGAGGAGTCAATAGCCCTCTGGCCACACAAACATGAGGGGGAGAACACCCTCCTGAGGTCACCGAGACTGGGGTGTAGACACACATGTGGCCAGGACTATGGGGTTTAGACAACACCAGGGGTTGGACATGTCACAAAAACTTGGGTGTGGACACTCCTGGGGTCACAGAGACTGAGGAATGAACACTTCCGAGGTTGCCGTACTGGGGCAAACCACTCCTGGAACACCACAGACTGAGCTATGGACACCCGTGGAGTCACCCAGATTGGAGTTTGGACACCTCTGCGGTTACAGTTTAAGCTGTGCATACTCATGGTGCCACCAAGACTGGGGTGTGCAAACTCCTGCGGCCACACAGACTAAGCTCTTGCCACTGCTAGACTCACAGAACCTGGGTGTAGCCACTCCTGGGGTCTCACAGGCTCTTGTGTGGACACTGTTGAATTCATGCTGTAGTGGGTGTGACTATGCCTGTGGTCACACAGCCTTTTGTTTGGACACTTCTGCCAGATATTCCTGGGTTGTGCATATTTCTGGGGTCACACAGACTGGGGTGTGGATATTCCTGTGGTCACACTGGGGTGAGAATACTCCCGGGTTAAATCATTGTGGTGTGGATACTACTAGACTCCCAGAGTGGGGTATGGACATTCCTGGAGTCACAAAGACTGGGGTGTGGTTATTCTTGTGGTCAGAGACTGGAGTATAGACACACCTATAAACACACTCCAGAGTTTAAACACCACTTCCGGCCGGGGATTGGACACTGCTTGTCACAGACTTGAGTGTGTATACTCCTGGGGTCACAGTCAGGTATGGAAAACACCTGAGGTCACAGACCAGGATGTGGATACTCCAGAGATCACTGGACTGGGGTGTGGGTCACAAGGAATGTGAGTTTCTAAAGACACAAGATTAAGCTTCAAAAACCAATTCTGCCCCTATAGCTGGGGAGTTTTAGTCAGCTCCTGTTTGCTGGGCTGTAGAAACCCAGGAATGCAGCCAAGGCAGACTTTCTGATATCTCTTTTTTTTTTTTTTTTTGTCCTTTTTTAGATCGGCTGCACAGCTCTCAGCCAGTGAGCACTGTGAGTGAACCGGTCATCCCTACATAGGATCCGAACCCGCGGCGGGAGCGCTGCTGCACTCCCAGCGCCGCACCCTCCCGAGTGCGCCACGGGCTCGGCCCTAATATGTCTCTTTTTAAAAAAAAAAAAAAAAAAAAAGATGACCGGTAAGGGGATCTTAACCCTTGACTTGGTGTTGTCAGCACCACGCTCAGCCAGTGAGCGAACCGGCCATCCCTATATGGGATCCGAACCCACGGCCTTGGTGTTATCAGCACCGCACTCTCCCGAGTGAGCCACAGGCTGGCCCTGATATCTCTTTAAGAGAGGGGTTCTCAAACCTAAAAAATTTATTCTGTGGAACCTTTTGGCATTTGGTTAAATCTGTGTACCCCATCATAGAACATTTTTAAAAGCGCATGTGTATGTATGCACGCACACACACACACAAAACACACAGGATTACAATAGAAACCAATTACACACTGAAATACAATTATCAGTATATATTAAACTGGAACAAAATTGGGATGCAATAATATGTGAGCTTTCTTTATTTTTTTTTTCCCTTTAAATTTTTATTTTGTCGATATACAATGTGGTTGATTATTATGGCCCATCACCGAAACCTCCCTCCCTCCTCCCTCTCCCCCCTCCCACCCAACAATGTCATTTCCGTTTGCTTGTTGTAACAACTTCAAAGGATTGTAGTTGTTATATCTTCTTCCC
>NW_007726799.1:503964-544920 GCF_000696425.1 Galeopterus variegatus
GTCTTTTGGATTTTAGCCATCCTAACTGGGGTGAGATGGTATCTCAGTGTGGTTTTGATTTGCATTTCGTGAATGCTGAGTGATGTTGAGCATTTTTTCATATGTTTGTTGGCCATTTGTATATCTTCTTTTTTTTTTTTTTAAAAGATGACCGGTAAGGGGATCTCAACCCTTGGCTTGGTGTTGTCAGCACCACGCTCAGTCAGTGAGCAAACCGGCCATCCCTATATAGGATCCAAACCCGCGGCCTTGGTGTTATCAGCACCGCACTCTACCGAGTGAGCCACGGTCGGCCCGGCCATTTGTATATCTTCTTTAGAGAAATGTCTATTTGGCTCTTTTGCCCATTTTTTAATTGGGTTGCTTGTTTTTTTCTTGTAAAGTTGTTTGAGTTCCTTGTATATTCTGGATATTAGAGCTTTTTTTATTAATACATCAAATTATAAGATCTGCTATCATTCAAAGTGGTGAGGAATGCAGATAATACTTCAAGATATCTGCAACAACTGCATCATAACATAGAAAGTAACTGGTTTGTTCTGGTGGGAAAATCGGAGGTATTGCTTTTACCATTGTAATGTGTTGTCAGCATTCATAACTGGGAGTTAAAGCTAAACTTAAGTTATATTAGTGAAAATAAAGACGTAACATTTTCCTCCGAGTTCATGGATTCCCCTGCTTGCAGGGAAAATTCTGGACATAATCAGGACACCCCTGGAGAAGTTTAGAGAAGTTCTCACTCACTGAGGGTTGCGATCCGTTGCCGGACACGGAAAAAAGACAAAAAAAAAAAAAAAAAAGAATTCAGACTTCTGTGTTTCTTTCCTTGTTGTCTTTGCAGTGGTTGTTGTAGATTCCTACCCAAGGCTTGTCTGTTCAGGCCCCATCGATGAGAAGATACTTGAAAACAAGTTCATCAACTCAAGTTCTGGTCTTCCTGACAGAGTGGATTCTGAGTTGTATCAAGTTGCCAGCAAACTGAAGGTCAAAGAAAAAAAAGAAAAAGAAAGTTTTTTTTCCCCCTTAATGTCACTGTTCCTTTATTTCATCTGGACCCCACACAGTTGATTGTATGTATCTGCGGGGTACAGCATTGATTATCAATACCTGTGTGCAATATGTGATGTTCTAATCAGGATAATCAGTATATTCTTCATTACACAATGTAATTGATTTTTGCGGCCCTTTACCAATTCCTCCCCTTCCCCCCTCCTTATTCCCCCACTTCCCACCTCTGGTAACTACAGTTGTTCTCTTCTTTTGAAAGTTCAACGTATTGTGATTGTTATATCCTTATGTTTTTAGCTCCCACTAATGAGTGAGGACATGCAGTATTTCTCTTTCTGTGCCTGGCTTATTTCACTTAACATAACTTTCTCTAAGTTCATCCATGTTGCTGCGAAAGGCAGTATTTCCTTTTTTATGGCAGAGTAGTATTCCATTGTATAAATATATCATATTTCCTTACCCAGTCATCCAATGATGGACATTTAGGGAAAAAGAAAGTTTTAAACAAAAATATATTTCCCCACTTTCTTCTACTATAATCATTGTTCCCTAAGCTGCTAACAGTTTTGTGATTTTTTCCCTACTTTTATTGTGAACCATAGCATACAGAAAAATGCACAAAACATATATGTTCAGCTTAATGAGTTAACTATAAGGTGTTATTTTGTATAATTGTAGGACGTTCATTCTCATTGCTGTGTAGTTATCCACTGTGAATATATCACAACTTAATGGAGGCACTACAAATAGTGCTGCTAAGAACATTCTAGTACTCATTTCTTAGGAATGGAATCAACATACATGCAGCTTTAGAAGATAATGCCTAAAAGTTTTCTACAGTGGCTGCACTATTTTACATTCCCAGCAGCATGTATGAGGGTTCTAATTGTTGCATATCCTTCCAAACACTTAGTATTACCAGTCTTTTAAATTTTAGCTTGCATTTCCCTGATGAGCAGCTTTTCATGTGCTTACTGGCCATTCTCATATTTTTGCTTCCTTATTGATTTATAGGACCTTTTAAATCTTAAGGGTACTGGGCGGGCTGTTTAGCTCACTTGGGAAAGCATGGTGCTGATAACACCAAGGTCAAGGGTTCAGATCTCCAATCTGGCCAGCTGCCTCCCCGCAAAAAAAAAAAAAAAAAAAAGGGTACTATATATAGGGATTGTAAATATCTTTTCCCACTGTGATTTGCTGTTTCAATTTTTTAAGTTGTCTTTTTTTTAATGGAAGATTTAGTCCGAATAACCTGCTAGGCCACCATCAGAAAGGAACATCCTCTAACGTTATGGCTTTAGCTCATTCTGCTATGGATAAACTGCCCCCTTGCTGCTTCCTACCACACCAGCACAACTCCACCTCTGGAACTTTGCTATTTCCTCCATCTGGAATGCTCGTCTCCTAGATAAACAAACACATGGATTCCTTCCCTCAGCTCCTTCAGGTTTTTGCTCAAACATTACCTCAGTGAGGCCTTCCATGACTTTAAAAAACTGCAAACTACCATCTGTAGAATTCCTCATTCTCTTACCCTGCTTTACTTCTATTTTTTTATATCCCTTATTACTTTTACATATTATATAAACTACAAGATATACATATAGTGAAATGCAAGCTATATACAGTCATCTCTTGGTATCTGCAGGCGACTGGTTCCAGGATTCCTGAGGATACCAAAATCTGCAGATGCTCAAGTCCCTTATATAAGATGGCATAGTATTTGCATATAACCTATGGACATCCTCCCGTATACTTATTTGAAATGCTACAATGAACATTTTCTTTGAGCTATGTCTGGGCTCAAAGTTTTAGATTTTGGAACATTTTGGATTTTTGGATTTGGGATACTCAACCTGTACTTACAATATCTGATACAATGTAAATGCTATGTACACAGTTGTTATATTGTACTGTTTTAAATTCTGTATTATTTTCTATTGTTATATTGTTATTTTTGACTTTTTTGGCAAATATTTTCAATCCGTGGTTGGTTGAATCCATTGATGCAGGACTTGCGAATACGGAGGGCCCACCGAATAGTGTGTATATGTGGAAAGTCCTGCATTTATAGACTGTTTTCTTATTACCTCTTTCGCAAACTAGAGGCTCTGTGAGGGCTGTTTTGTTCCCTGCACAGTATGTGCTCAATATGTAAATAGCTTAAAGCAGTTCCTGGCATACAATAACAGACGCTTAGTAAAGGTTTGTTGATTGAAATCTTATCAGCTGAAAAATCTTATCGGAAAAAATTTCAAAGGTAAAATTTTATTGAACTTTTTCTTCAAGGTGCCCTTTACTCAAACTCTTAGATAAAAAAGCAAACTTACTTTAATGTGTTAAGGTGAACAATTCATTTCACTGTCCTCCATCTACCCAAGAAAAAGAAAAGGGATTCAGATATACAACTAAATGTTTCCATTCATTATGCTTGGTTTTACCCATTGATTTTTATAGCTATTGGGTGGCAGGAAAGAGAATTTTGGCTCCAGAAACATGTGTGATTTGCGGGCAGAAAGAGGCACACTGGGGAGAGGTCAATGCAGGCTCAGAGCCACGTTTCCAGACCTCAGGGGCCAGCAGGGTGTGGTGCTGAGGGGCGGCCAGAGGCTGTGGCAACGTGTCCACTCTGCTGATGGGGCAGTCCTGGGGGCGGATCTCCTTGGCGAGCCGCCCTTTCTTCTTCAACCTGCAGGCTTCCTGGTACGGCGGCGAGATGGGGGGCTGCGTGGGCGGAGTGTACTTATACTCTGAGCCATCTTCTAGCTGCAGAGACACAAGAGGTGGGGAGATAGGGAGGACCTGGGAATCCAGAATAGCCTCCCCTCACCCGCCCAGTGTTGGCCGGCACTCACATCCAGTGGGTAACTGCGGTCTGAATCATAGGAGCTCAGGTCCCCACAGGTCACAAAAGGCACAATGATGCGGGTGGGACCATCTAGCTGGTTGAAATCTGGATCTTAGAAACAGGGAGAGAAGACTGAGGGACAGGGCTGGGATGCCTGGGGCCAGTCATGGCTCAGGACACAGCATGGGTGCCAAGGCCTCCCCACATATCCACCAGCTACTCTCTCGCCCTCCAGAAATCTTTCATGTGGTTCAGCTCACCTCCTCAGGGAGGCCTTCCAGAGCCAGCCCTTCTAAAGCATCAGCCCTGTTCTGTTTTTTCACCACACTTATTCCCACCTGACATCCTCTATATACTGCCTGGACCTTGCCTCACTCAGATGTGATCTCCACCAGGGCAGGCTCTTTATCTTTTCCCACTAGGGATGAGGCTAAAGACCCTCATGGGGCACAAGTTCCACACAGGGGTGAGGCTTCCACCTGGGGGCATCACTGAGAGCCATCCCAGGATAGAATTTCCTCAGGCAGGTGGAGCCTCCACTGGGACAGGGCTCAGGAGCCTCCTGGGACAAAATTTCCACCAGGTCCAAAACTTACCACTAGGGGACTGCCTGGGCTGAAGATCCCTCTGGGACAAAATATTCCCAAGAGGGTGGAATTTTCATCAGAGGGTGGGGCCGAGGATCCTCTTGGGATAGAATTTCCCTAAGGGGACAGAGTCTCTAGCAAGCGGTGAGACCAAGGGCCCTCACAAGACATTGCATAAGGTGGCAGAGTTTCTTTCCCCAGGGTTGGGTCCACGTGGCTCTCACCGTACGAGTGATCCAGCAGAGGTTTCATCAGGTCTGGCATGAAGCCCTCAGGAGGGTCATAACCCTGACAGACAGCGAAGGCCTCTGTGGGGGGAGTCTAGAGTGAGGCATGACTGCCACATTCCCCCGTGAAGGCTGTGTCCCCGAGATCCCCCTCTGCCTGCACAGTCCCACTACCCCACTGACCAATGCTGGAATTTCGGCTGCTCCTGGGCTTGGCACACAGCACACTGGAGAAGAAGACCCGCAGCTGGCTGTAGAGCAGCGTCACATCCCGGCCTCGAAAGATCTGCAAGGTAGGGAGGCAAAGATGGAGGGGTGAGGGCAGCCCTCAGGGACCACTCTCTATACTCCACCAGGTGCCCCAAGACTTACCTTGGCCACAAAGCAGCCCCCTGGCTTCAAGACATGTGTGGCAATGTTCAGAGCCTGTGGGCAGGACAGAGGGCTAAGGCTGAGGAGGAAACAGCCAGGAAGGGGCCAAAGTAGGGTGGGGGCAGCCAGAGTTACTCACGGCTAGGAGGAGCTGGGCCTGCATATACTCATCCACATCATGGAGGCCAGTTACTGCGGCAAGAGGAACAGCGTTAGGGGAACACCCAGTCCTATGCATCCTGTTGTGCCAGAAAGATTAGAAAGCCAAAAACACCATCTCCAGGCTCTCTTTCTGCTAAGATTCTGGATGCAAATGATTCTCTGACAACTGGATGCATATTCTGAGCTCCTAACCCTTAGGGACTCATTTTAACTCTCAAAACAACCTCACCTTCAAGCATCATTATCATTTCTACCTCCAGCCCAGACTGTTTTTCTCAACTCTAGATTCACAGATTGGATGCCACCTCTCCAGCATGTCCAAAACCAGATTCCTGACCTGCCTTGCCAAATCTGGTCCTCCCACCATCTTCCCCATCTCATCTGATCCTTATAGTTGTTCAGGCCACAGACTTTAGTGACTTTTGACTCCCCCTCACACCCACATTCAGCCATTAGCGAGTCACTTCAAGCTCTACTTTCAAAAGATCTCCTGAACTGACCCTCTGCTCCCCATTACTGCTACCACCACCATCGCTTGCCTGGGCTACTGTGGTGGCCTCCTGCTCTCTGGGCCCTGCTTCGGCCCTTGCCTGCTCACAGCAGCACCACGGAACGTGTCACAACCTGAGCCAGGCACAGCCCTCCTCTGCTCACAGTCCTTTCATGGTTTGCTCCGAGCTCTTGTCTCAGTGAAAAAGCCAACATCCTCACCATGGCCCAGAGGCCCTACAGGACCTGTCTCCTGTCACCTCTCTGCCTTCACTTCCTACCATGCCTCTTCTCACTCTGTTCCAACCACACTGACCTCCTCGCTGTTCTTCATACATACCAAGCAACTTCCTGCCTCAGGGTCTTTGCCCAGGCCCAAACTTTGCCTGGATTATTCCTCCTCCAGGCATACCCATGGCTCACTTTCTCACCTCCGTTAGGTCTCTGCTGTGAAGTCAGTGAGGCCTTCCCTGTCTACTTTATTTAAAATCTCAATGGGTTCTCCCCATCTCCTTCCCTGTTTCACTGATTTCCCTATGGTACCTATCACCTTTTAACATGCTACATGGTGCAATCATTTATTTTCTTTTCCATCTGCTCCCACTAGAACATCAGCTCCATGAGGTCAGCGATTAGTGGAACCGTATTCAGGAATGTTTTCCCAACACAACTGGTGCTCAGTAAATGTCTGTGGAATGGCTGGCTGACTGACTGAGAAAAATCAATGAACAGTAGGATGGAACCAGACAGTTGTAGAGAGACAAGAAGAGGGAAGGATGGACAACAGGCACAAAACTGAAAGGGTGAGGGAGAAGACAGAGGCAGAGAGCAGGCGGCAGAGGTGGGGAGAAGTTGTCAGATGTGGAGGAAAGCTGAGAGCAGAGGAGAGAGGCAGGGAGTAATTGAAGAGGTGGAAGAAGTCAACTGAGGTGGGAGATACAGAGGAGGACACACACAGTAGCCCCGCCTGGCCTCCCACCCCCCTTCCGTTTACCATCGGGAGCCCCGTCGCACACCACTAGGTCCGCGGGGCAGCCCTCAAAGTGCTGGATGATCTCTTTGGCAGTGGACAGCTATGGAGAGAGGGAGGATGAGTGGCCCTAGGGCCCCTGCTGCTGCCCTCGAACCCCACCTGCCCACGGCCCTGGCCCCACAGCCTCTGGGTCAGCCAAATTCTCAGACTTTGCCCATCTGAGACCATGCTCCATCTCTGGGAGCCCAGTTTCATCATTTTTTGCTGTCTCTTTGCGATGACCACCTGCTGGCTCTGTTTCCCCACTGTTACTTTCTCTATCTCTGTCTTTCTCAGTTTCTCTTTCTCTCTCTGTTTTTATCGTTCTCTCTTCCACTTTCCACAGCCCCCATGGGGGGGCCTTCACCCAGGGTACACCCCAACACCCTCAGCCATGCTCTCACCTGGGTGATGTCCCCCTGGATCTGTAACACACCTGGTAGTGGAGCCATAGCCTGCAGGTCCACAGCCACCACATGGCCGGACCCCTGACCCCTGTGGACAAATGGCCCATGTCAGCCCAGTTTCATTCCTGGGCCCCCTGTACTCAGCTCACTCTTCTAGGCCCCCCACCTGGGACCCCCATACTCACCCAATCTTCTGGCTCAGCACCTGGCTCCAGCTGCCTGGGGCTGCACACAGGTCAACTGCCCGTGTCACACCTGGGCACACACAGTGAAAGTGTACTGGTCAGCTGCACCCACCACTCCAATCTGGGGACCCTGAAAAGTTCACCCCACTTCTCTGGGGAGCACCCACAGCTCTCCACTGTCCAGGTGCCCAACTCCTCTTGGGTATTCTGCCCATCTTCCTGCCTGTCTCTGTGCCCTGGAGACCCTCCAAGCCAGCCTACCTCCCACAGGGAGCTCTGCAGACCCAGCCCACTGGTCCATTCCCTGTGCCCGCCCCTCAGCCCCAGTGACTCGCCCGTCAGTGAGGGACCTTGGAAGAGGTGGAATTCCTCATCGAGTTGTAGCAGCTTGAAGGCGCTGCGGGCACGCCAGCCATTCTCCTTGGCCAGGCGGTAGTAGACATCCCTCTTGTCCTTTGATGTCCGTCCCATCTCACACACTGCCCAGGGACCTGCCGACAGCTGCTGCCTCCCTGTCTCAGTTACCAGATGAGTGGGCTACACCTACCTCTGTAGGGTGGAGAGAAGCACACAAACCAAACTGGACTCCTCTGACCCACATGACAGCTCTCTCAGCAGACGGGAAGACCGAAGGCCAGACACTGACCCCACTGACCTCAGAGGGCCTGAATGGCCCTGTCACTGAACTCTCAGGCTCCATCGCTCATCACACAGACCCCACATTTCCCAAAAAAGACCCCACAAACCCAACACTTATCTCACAGATGACCCACTAGTGATCCTGTGCCCTTCCCATCACTGTCACCCACAGCCCACACATTAAACCCTGTGACTCTCACAATTAACGCTTCTCCGCCCACCTCATCCCCATTATGACCATCTTCCCAGTTGTCCCTATTGCCCTTAGATTCATGCAGTCCTCTTAGCCCCCCATTAATCCCTTGCTTTTTGCCCTCATTATTCTAATAGGACCTCCCACCCCCTTAATCTCTCTCTGTCCGCTCCATTCCCCATTAATCCCTTAAATGATTAGGTCCCCAGTAATCCCTTCATTACTACACCGTTACCAACCTCTATTAACGCCTGGAGGATCATGGCCTATTAGCTCCCCATTAAGCTCTCAATTACCGATTTATCAGCTCCTGATAACTCAGCCCTCCAATTGACCCCTCACAGACCACACCACTAGCCCCCTGTAGCCCCTTCATTAACACACACTCACATTACTACCTGATGATCACACATCAGGTCCCCATTCTCCCTCACAGCACACCCCGCCCTCTGCTGATCAATCACTCCATGAGCACACCCCACCAGCTTACCATTACCCGCTTTGTTCACTCTGTCCCCAATAATTCCTCGATGGTCATGTCACAGTTGCCCACTATTAGTTCTTTGACTATAGTACCCCACCAGCCCCTCATGACCTCTTCTTTCACCATTGCCCCCATTAGTCCCTTGATCACGACCCCCACCCGTCTCTGCTATTCCCTCCACAGTCTCACCACTACCCTTTCGTTGACTATGCCTCACTGCTCTCCATTAACTCGGTGAATATCACACCCCACCTGCCTCCCATTATCTTCTACTTACCCTCTCTACCACTCCTTCATTAATCAATCAGTGAACACACCCCACCAGCCCCCATGAACACTCCTATTTCCCCCTGTTGATTCCCCAGTAACACCCATCAGACCTCTATATTACCCTCGCGGTCCACCCAATTTCCTATTAACAGCCCTCTGACCACACCCTCCGTCCCTCCTCATCAGTACCTCAAAGACCATGCCTCACTGCGACCACCAATCCCCCTCAAGGCAGCACCGCGGATATCTGGACTGCTGGGCCCCATGCCCCTTCGCCCTCTGCCCACCCCGCATACTGGTCCCCTTCTGCAGACAAACCTTGGCGCCCGGACTACGCAGCTGCAGCGCCTAGAGAGGACCTGCCTCCTTCTCCCGCCGGCGGGACAGAGCAGGCGTGCCTTGAGTCTCGGCCGGGGTCCACGTCCTCCTCGCCCCAGGGCCTACCTCAGCTTTCGGAGCGGAGAGAAGCGGGGGAAGGAGGTTGGTCCGCGAGCAGCCCGAGCCTCGAAGAGAGAGCAAACCGGTGAGAAGTGGTAGGGCTTCAGTTTGTGTTCGCAGTTGACCCAAATGCCTGTCGTGCATGCCTAAAGGTCATCACAGCGTGGCAAGCTTGGTATCGTGAAACGGAGAGATTCTGGCGAGGCCCGGACCCTATCCGAACTTACAAAGTGGGTCCCAACATCTTGTGTAGACGTAGCGAGGTCACGCTAACTGCAGTTCTCAGCATGCGACAGGCACGACCAACGTGGCTGAACTCACGCACTGCATGGCTGAAACACCGCGACGCACAAGAACTGCTTCTTTGTTCTTTTGTTCCAAGGCCAAGAGCGACTAACCCCGCCCTCCCTGGATCGCGGAGGTCGCTGTGCCTGTGGACTACATTTCCCAAGATGCAACGAGCACGACGGTGCCCATTTTACGCGTGTGCGAAGCGAAACTACGGCTGGGGGCGTGAACGTGAGAATAAGGAAATTGCATTGGGTCCGTGCGTGAGCGCGTGGGAGCTACTCTGCAGCAGTTTCGAACCCCACTAACGCTGATAACGGTACCTGAATTTTACCGTCTGAGAACTTCGGTTTAGCCATCTGGAAAGTGGGGAAATCAGTAGTAAGACTTCACAGCGTTATCGGGAAGATTAAATAGGTGTAGCTTAGCACACTGTCTGGCTTTTCGTAATTCTGTGTTCTTCAGACGTTTTTTTTTCTTCAAACATTTAAAACTCTGGACCCACATACATATACAGAAAAAACTGTACATCGCGACCCAGTGTACAAACATGAATATAGTAATGGAAACACTTATAGCGTTTACCCCAGTTCTAAGTGCTGTCAGTGGTGTGCAGCTTTGCGGGTAGGGGAGCTCTGGTTTCTAACATTTGCCAATTTCCATATTATCATCTTGTCAGATTTCAAGTTACTAACGTGTACTCACTGAACACAGAGTTCGGAAGAAATGCAGTGGTGCACCATTATAAACCATTTCTACCATTCAGATAAAATAGGGGTAAATGGCATATATGTTCATATACTTAATAAAATAATATATATTCTCAGAGCATAGAGAATAAGTGTACCCTCAGGAGCATAGAAAATAGTGAAGTGCAGCAAAATAACTAAGAAATGACGAGTTTTGAGTATTTTTTACCTTTATAACTAATTTAATTGTGAGTTTATTTCATTTTTAACAATGGCTGTTTAACAACCAGTTTGCAAAATTCCTGAAAATTAAAAAAAATCTCCTTGAAACCTGCATGGGTTGGCTCCAGCGCACCGCTGAATCCTTTCCTTTGTTCACTCATTTTATTTATTTATTTTTTGGCTGCTGGTTAGTGTGGAGATCCTTGACCTAAATGTTATTACACTACATTCTAACCAACTGAGCTAACTGGCTAGCCCTGTTAACTCATTTTAATCCTTACAACAACCATATGAGGTGGTTACTGTAATTATCCCTAGTTTACAGATGAGGAAACTGAGACAAGGGAGGATATATATTATATTAAGTATATGAACATATATGCCATCTAACATAATATGTATATGATTATACAGAAATATATAGTGATGTATTTCACCAGTACATAAATTACATAGTAGTAAATATAATAAATATAAATATGCTATTATATGTAAATATAAAGAAATAGATAATGGTATATATTTTATGCATTTTGTATAATATGTGTATAAAATCTACATATCATCATATACGTATAACATATAAATGTATACGTTAATATATATAAATATGCTGGTGTCCCCACATTTACTTACTAAAGTAACTGTACTAAATACAGGTATACTATTACAGTTGTAAATACACAATGTTATGTCAGATGGTAACAAAAGCTATGAAAAATAATGAAGCAGGGTGAAAGGGATGGAGAGGAACAGAGGGGTTGAGTTGCTGTTTTAGATGAGGTGGTCAGGGGAGGCGTCTCTGAGGTGACATTTGAGCTGAACCCCAGAGGGGAGCGTGCCCTAAGAATACTTGGAGGAAGAGCATTCCAGGCAGAAGGAACACCAAGCGCAAAGACCCTGAAGTGGGAACAAGCTCGGCGAGTATTCAAAAAGCTGAACAATGGACTCCTTCCTGAGAATGTGAGCTTCAGCAGGCGGGGATTCCTGATCTGTCCTGGTCGCTGCTGCCGCCCAGCGCCTAGAACAGGGCCTGGCACACAGTTGATGTTCAATAAATGCTTGTTGAAGTTACGTTTTTGGTGTTTTTTTTTGCTTTTTTTCCTTCATTCTTTCTTCAGTGATGTGTTTTGCCATTTTGCGAGGCCCTGGAAGGAGGCATAGACAGAGATGTAGAGACTCCTGAAGGAGTTCCTGAGAGCTAGGGAAGAAGCAAGAGCTTTGTCAGCGGAGCTCAAGGGCCTTGTGAGGGTGGTGGGAGCAGGGCTCCCCTGCCAAGGTGAGCAAGTGTGAGAAAGGAAGGGGTCAAGCCACCAGGCTGCTACTCCACAAGAGAGCAGGGGGCGCTAGGCATCGGGGGGCCCAAGTTCACCCCATGGGACGCTTCCCATGTCCTGTTTTCTTGCTGCTTACAAAGAGGATGTTTAATTTTTAGCAAAGGAACTTGCTTCCTCCAGCAGGGCCAGGAGTTTGGGGGACAGGAGCCAGGCTCTGAACTCCCCAGGCTCTTCCCGAAGCAGGGTGTCGGCTCGCAGCTCCCACCCAGCACCCCACTGAGTGTAAAGGTGTCCTCTCCTCTGCCTCCTGAAGAGGTCAAGGAGGGGGGAGTTGCCAGGCCAATTCTTTCCTGGAGGGAGCATCTTAACAGTGTGAGGGAAAGAGGGAGGTGGTCCAGGGGTATGGGACTAGAACTGACTTCAGAAGCTTTGCTGCCCAGGGGCTGCTTTGAGGGAAAGGAAGAGACTCCAAAGAGTTACTCTGTGGGGAGCCTGCATGAAAGGACAGCTTAGAATCCTAAGTGTAGCCAAGTGGGGATTTGCACTCACAGATGAGAACAGTCCATTCATTCTTTTCCCAAATATATATTGAGCAATTACTGTGTGGCAAACATTGTTTGAAAGGCTTTACCTGTACTGATTCATTCTGTCTTCCCAACAGCCCTATGAGTTAGGCATTATTATATCCTTGATGAAGCTGAGAAACGATGAGGTTTAGGAACTTGCTCGTGGCCATACAGCTAAGTAGCCGAGCTGAGAAAGCTTTTGCTATTAACTGCTTGGCTATGCTGCTCTCTCCCCTGAAGGCTTCTGAGCAGTGACTTGTTTTAATGAAAATCAGGGGTCACCTTAGAAGAACTGACAAGAGCTCAAAACGACTTTTAATAGACTGGAATAGAAGTCTCAAACGTCACACAAGGATCTGCTTTCCTGAACCAACAAAAACCTTAAATGACCCTGAGAAGGGGCCCTACTTTGATAAAGTAACAGTGTTTTTACCCCTGGCACAGCCCCAAGGCCTCACTCATGCTTAAGGACATCTGTTCCTTCTGAAGCAGGTTGCCCTACGCAGCCAAATCCCATTTTCCCTATGTTTTTCCTTCTACCAGCATATGTTGAGCACCTACTATTTGCAGTGCCCTGAAATTTAGTGGAGCTATAGGATGTAGAGCTGGCTGAGGGATCATCCCTCCCCTAGAAGAGCTCCTTGGCAGAAATAAAAATAATGATGATAATGTGGCATTTATGGAACACCTACTGTGTGCCTGGTAGCCCTGTGCTGGGCAATGTTGGAGAACCAGGGGAGGCCTTGGGAGGGGAAGGGAGTGATTACAGCCAGAGGCTGCGGCCAGGAGGCAGTGGAAGGGTGGGGAGAGGGGGATGTCTATTTTTTGTCCACGGTACACTAGTTCTTCAGACTTTTCTTGAAATATAGATACCTGCCTAGCTCTCCTCCCCCCTTTTAGCCACCTGAGCCAAGGCCTCTGCTGACAGGTGTCTCTTTCCCTGGCCAGCCTGTAGCACAGATGTGTAATGGCTCTGGTGGGGGAGGGGTATTAGAGGAGAGAGAAATCAGAGGAGACAGGGGAGGGGACAGTGGCTGGAGGGGGCTCGGCAGGTGTGTGTGTGTGTGAATACCTTGTGTGTCTCTCATCTGCCTATATACATTCTCAGCCACAACCGCATGTATGTGAGCTGCATGTGTGTCTTCCTATGTAACTTGCTGGGTTGTGCCTTCTGTCTATGGCTGCCTGTCCAGCTCATGTGTTTCCTCTCTGGTGACTGTATGTGTTGGTACTGTCTGCCTGTGCAATTGTGTGTGTGTCATTTGGATGTAGGTGATGGATGTGTTTGACTTTTTGACTCTCCTGTGTGTGTGTATGTCCTATGTATGCATGTCTTTTCTTTCTTCTCCGTGTGTTTGTCACTGTGTCTGTGTTTCTCCTTGGTGAGTGGCTGCAGGTGTGTGTGCCTTATGGGTGGGTGTTTCTTTTGGTGTCTCTGTTTCTTCGTCATGTCGCTTTAGGTGTATTTTCTAGATTTCGTCTTTTCAAGGAGAGTAAGTGTACCCTCGGCATTCCTGCATTTCGTGTTTGTGCGCCTGTATATGCCTTCCTTGTGTGTTTCTTCTCTGACTTGATTGGTGAATAGCTGTGTGTGTACACGGCTATGGGCAGCCATCTGCTTGAGCATGGTTGTGTGTGTATGTGTGTGACTGAGGCTTCTGTGTTTGTACAATTGTGTTTGCCTGTGAGCGCCTCTCTCTGTGACCAGAGCTGTATGTGGTTCCATGTAGTCACAAGTGCACACACACGTTCTCACATACAGAGGTAGCATGTTAGGGTCTGGATCTGGAAGTTCGCCTCCAGGGCCGTTTGAACCTGGAGTTGTGTGTGTGGGCACGTGCACAATGTTGTCGGCTGTGTGTGATCATCTGTGTGCTCTGTGTGGGGCTGTCTATGTGATTTGCCTGTTGGTTCTCTTTGGTGTGGCTGTGAGTCCATAGGTGATGATGTCCATGAGTTTACAGCGTCTGTATGTCTGTAAGAGCCTGTCCTCATGTCAGTGTGTGCTGTGTGTGGCTCTGAGTCTGTGGCTGATGAGATCTGTAAAACTATTATGATGCTGTGTGGCTGTGAGTGTGTGCAACTATCCCATGAGCCTCCACGTGTTCATGTTTGTCGGCCTGTATTCTCTGTGTGGCTGTGAGTCTGCATGCACTTTTGGTTGTACTTGTTTGCACTTCCATGGGCGATGGCGAGTTTGTCCCCATCTCTGAGCCCTTGGATGGGGCTATGATGCTGCCTGTTGTATAGCTGTGATCTCTGAGTGTGCAGAAGTCTCTCTCCTGCTGTGGGGAAGGAAACACCCCATCCCTCGCCCTCCTCCAACTGCGGGTGGGGTGGGGGCATCTAGCCTAGCTTTGAAGCTCCAGCCAGCTCCTGGCCTTTCCGGGAATTCTGTGCTCCCTGTGGGGGGTGAGCAGGCAAGCAAGGGGCCCACACAGAGGCCTCTTGTCCACCTGAACTTCAAGCAGCCCAGTTGAGCTGGGCCCACACCCTGAGTCCACCCTGCCTGACTCCCTGTAGAGGACATGTGCCTTACCCATGTCATGCCTGTCACATGCCTGGATGAGAGTGAATAGACAGACTCCCATATAACACAGATAGACAGTGGGGCTCCTCAGTTAGGGCGTGGACAGGCCCCACCCCATGCCTAGGCTGGGGTCCAGGACTCCAGGGTGTGCCCAGTTTGCAGAAATGTGCGTCCACACTCCCCACCCAATGACATATGCCCTCTCTGCCTCCCTCTGGAGGCCCCCAAGATCTGGGGTCCTCTCCTGGCTAGTCTGAGGTCTGCCTATAACAGCCAGGCTGTGTTGTGTCTACCCCTGCACCTGTCCCACTGCTGTCCCCAGGCCTGTCCAACCACCCTGCCTGCCTGAATCTGACTTTCTCTGCTTGTCATCTTCTGTCCCTCCAAGTGTTTCTCTGCCTCAACCACTCCCTCTGTCCCTTTGTCCCTCTGGGCTAATGTGTTTGGTCCCACCCTCTGTTTGGGAATGTCTGGCTGTGTCCACCTATCTGTGTCTCCTGTCTGTTACTGGGCCTGACCCCCTCACGCCTTCCTCCAGGCACTTGAGGGAGCGTGTCCCTACCCACCTGTCTGTTTCTGAGTCTGTCTATATGTCTTTTCCCCATGACTGCCTCTCTGCCTGTCTACCATGCTCCCCCTGCACCCTTTCTGTCCCCTCTGTGGTCTGTCCCTGTGTTGTTTCTCGTGCGTGCCTGTCTCTGCGACTTCTCCTTTCACCTACACTCTCTGTCTCCTCTGCACCTCTTCCATCTTGTTCTGCTGTCTGCCCTCTGAGTCTGTTTGCTCTGACTGCCTGTCCCCTTCTGTAGGTGTGGATCTACTACTCCCTCAGTCTTTCAGTCCATCTCCCCCACCACCAAGACGCACACAAACCTAGGTCTCTCTCCACGTGGATCCAGATGGGGGGGCGCCCCTCCCTGCTGCCCTCCTCTTCCTCCTTCTAGACCCAGAAGGAGGGAAACAATTAAAATTGACACTTCTTCCCAGAAAAAAAAAAAAAAATCTGATGTGGCGCTGGCCGCGCTGATTAGCTGTGGAACAGGCGCGGGCAGAGCGGATTGGCCATAGGGCGGGGCGGGGGCAGGTCCCCGCCAGAGCGGGAGCTGTGCAGGCTGTGGGGTTCCTGAGCCCGGGTCTGAGTTGCTGCTGCTTCAGGAGCTGAGAGGAGCAGGGAGGTGAGGAAGGGGTGCAGGGCAGTGGGGATGGTGTCACTAGAGGCCATGAGATATGAGTGGGGGTCCTGAGAGGGGACTCCAGGGCTCCCTGGAGACATTTTTAGCACTGGTGGGGAATTGAATGCGAGGAGGGGTGTCCTTTTGGGCCTTGAATGCCAGGAAGTGAATTCAGTAGTCGGTGGGTGTCTCCAGATGGTGCTCATGGCTGGGGATGGGGCTCCCTGAGTCCCCTCCCTGTCCCAGGAAGGGGATTCAGGGTTTGGGGAGGGGGTTTCTGGAGCCAGTTTTAGCTCTGATGGAGACTTTGAACAGGGGTTTCTGAGATACCTCATTCCTGGGGAGTGAGCTCAGGGCTGGGGGTTTCTTCAGATGCATTCCATCTACAAGACAGGGGCTCCAGGCTTGGATGGGGATTGCAGAGACCCCCCCACCCTGGGGAACACGTTAGACCCTGGAGGGAGGCTTTGATGAAGGTTTTGGAGACAGCTCATCCTCAGGAGGGGGAATTAGGCCTCAGGTCAGGTTCCTGAGGCAATATAAGCCCAGGAAGGGTCTCAAGTCTGGAAGTGTCTCCAAAGCTATTTCTGCCAGAAGACGAGTTTTTAAGACTTGATAGGAGTCCTAGAAAATACCTCTAGATCCTAGAAGGGGGACTAAATGAGATTCCCTGGGTCACTTCTATTCCCGGAAGGGGGCTTGGTTTGGGGAGTTGTCTTTGGCTTCTGGTGAGGATATTCAAGAGTTGTGGCAGAGAGCAGTTTGTATTGTCCGGTAGAGGCGGGGGCGCTGTCTCCCAGCCTGGCCCCCCCGAGCCCCAGCCCCTTCAACAGGTTGCATCAGCTCTGGGCTTGGGCTCCGGCCGGGGGAGGAGGGAGGTGGGGGACATTAGGAGGGGTGAGGCAGCCGCCGACACGTGTCCTTGCAAGCAGTAAGCCGCCTGGCCAGGCGGTGAGGGTGGAGGGAAGTGGGCGCGAGAGGGGGGAGGGGACTCGGGGGACCGGGGAATGAAAGAGGCAGATGGCAAGAGAGATAGAGTAAGTCTGGGGTCTGGGAGGAGAGGCTATCCCAGGTCCAAATGGCCATCTCATCTCCTGTGGGGTCGGTCTCTCTCTCTGGATCTTTCGGGCTCTCCCTCTCTATTTGTCTTTCGCTGCCCTCTTTTCTCCATGTCTCTCTGAGTAACCGTTGGTGTCTGTCCTCCTCTGGTTCTCTTCTTTTCTCTCTCCCATCTCTTTCTCTATCATGCTTGTTTCCAACTCTTTCCATGGGTCTCCCTGTCTCTCTTGTCCCTCTCTGTTCCCACATGTTTCTCTATCTGTCTCTGCGTGACCCCTCCTCCCTTCATCCAGCTCTTCTCTCTTTGCAGCCCTTGTGCTCCATCTCCGACCCTCACCCCGCCCCATTTCTCCGCCCACAGGATGGAACTGCAGGATCCAAAGATGAATGGAGCCCTCCCTGCGGATGCTGTGGGGTGAGTCGGGGGTCCAAGGAGGCGGGCTCAGGGGTCAGGATTATTCCCTCATCAGCCCCTATTTCCCTGCCCTATCCAGCTACAGGCAGGAACGCGAAGGCTTCCTGCCCAGCCGTGGTCCTGCTCCTGGGAGGAAGCCGGTCCAGTTCATGGATGTGAGTGACCCCACACGATCTGTCCTGGCTGCCCCTTCCCCAGCTAATCTCCTCCCCTTCTGCTCCCTCTTCCCAGCTACTCCCCTGACTCAGCTGTTCTAGCGATCTCCCTGTCCCAGCTATTCAGTCCTTGGCTGCTCCCCTTTCCAGACACTCATCTTCCCCAGGTACACCTTCTCTAGCTTCTCCCCTCCCTGGCGGTTCCCCCTCCCCAGCTGCTCTCCACCCTGCTTGCTTTGCACCCCCCTGCTCTCCCTCCTCCAATGCACCCCATCTTCAGCTGATCCCCACCCCCACCTACTCCGCTCCCTAGCTGTTTTGCCTCTGATAGCTGCTCCACCCTCCCCTGTTCCTCTTCATTTCCAGCCGCTCTCTCCAAAGCTTTTTTTTCCCTCCTACTTTTTCCCTTCCCAGCTCTCCCTTTCCCAGCTTCTTCCCATCTTCAACTCTTTTTCCCTTTCACCCTCTTCCCTCTTCCATGGCCCTTTCTGAGCTTCTCCATGCCCCACTTGCTCTTCCCTAGTCTTTTTCTGGCCCCAGCACTAGTCTCCTTACCTGGCTCCCCGCCCCCCCCCTCCACCCTGTGTGCCCGGCCTTTGCCTCTTGCCCACAGTTTGAGGGGAAGACATCGTTTGGAATGTCAGTGTTCAACCTCAGCAACGCCATCATGGGCAGCGGCATCCTGGGGCTGGCCTATGCCATGGCCCACACAGGGGTCCTCTTCTTCCTGTGAGTCCCTAGGTAGCCTGGGACCAGGGGTGTTGTGGGGCATGTGGGAGGCCCGGGGCCAAGTCTGAGCTGCGCCACCTGCTGCAGGGCCCTGTTGCTGTGCATCGCGCTTCTGTCTTCATACTCCATCCACCTCCTGCTGACCTGCGCCGGTGTTGTAGGTGAGCCCCAGAGCCCGCGTCCCAGTCCCCACCCCCACCCCTTTGCACCCCAGACTCTAGACCCAGATCCGGAGCTCAACCCAGACCTTGGACCCCAGACCCTGGACCTAACCACCTGACCTCAGACCCCAGACCTCAACCCAAACCCCAGACAGTGGACATACCACCCTGACCTCAGATCCTGGACCCAACACCCCAGACTCCACACTCAACTCCCTGGACTCCATGCCCCACACTGAATCCTGGCCTCCGACTTTATCTGGGCTCCCAGATCCCCAATTCCCAGTTCCCTCCCTCCACCCCTCAGTCTGGCCATTGACCCCATTGTTCAGACTCTTTCTACCCCCAGACCACTCCACTACACCTCTAACCCCCACCACTCAGTGCCCAGACCCCTTTTCATGAATGTCAGCCCCACAACCCTGAGATCCCCACTCCTTAGCCCCTGGTTCTCTAGCTCCCACTACCCTAGATCCAAGGCTTCACTTCCACCATGGTCTCAGTGCATATCCTGGCTCCAAGACCCCCACTCCTCGCCACCAGCCTCCAACCTTCTCCTTGGCCAACAGTTGCTGGCCTCAGAACCTATCCCCCAGACTCTACCCCCAAACCCAACCCTAACTGCTTGACCCTCACCTGCAGCCTCCACCAGTCAGACCCAGTCCCCCAGGCCCCGACTTCCTAGCTCCCAGACCCTCTGGCCCCCTACTCCTCACCCTTGGCCTGGCCTCCTGGACCCACAACCCATTCCTTCCTGCCCACTCTGCCCTTCTAGGCATCCGGGCCTATGAGCAGCTGGGACAGAGGGCATTCGGGCCTGCAGGGAAGGTAGTGGTGGCCACAGTCATCTGTCTGCACAATGTTGGGGGTGAGGACTCTGGGAGGTGGGGGTCAGCTTGGGGGCAGAGGGTGGAGTGAGGTGGGCTTCCCCAGGCTGGGCTGGGGAAGACTGGGTGGGGGATGAGGAGAATCCCTCTGCTTACACCTCCCCCCACCCGCACCAGCCATGTCCAGTTACCTGTTCATCATCAAATCCGAACTCCCCCTGGTTATCGGCACCTTCCTGGGCATGGACCCCGAGGGGTGAGTGAACAACACCCCTTGGCTGGCCTGCAGGCCCTTGACTCTGCCTGTGAGGTCCGGCTGGTAGCTTCGACTCTGTATCCAGCTGACTCCCAGGTGTTCTATTTTGAGACTGTTGGGCAGGCCAGTTGAGTCAGACTGTGACTCCTGTGTATTGTGATGCCAACAGTATGTGTGACTGTCGCTCTAGCTATAGGAGTCCAGTAGATCATGTGCTGATTTTGTGACTTATTCTGGCTGATCCTGGCTGGCACTGACTCTTTATGTCCATTGTACTCTGATGTGTGTGTGACTGTAAATATCCAGTAGACTCAGACTCTATCTGCGGGTTTGATTCGGTGACTGGCTCATTCTCTCTGGCCCTATGATTGACTACAACTGGGTCCTGTATACTGTGATTCTAACCATATGTGTCTGACACTTGGTTACTCTGACTTCCCTGCCCAGATGATTCTGTGAGTTTGATTCTGGGTCCATCAGGCTGGCTGAATCTGTCTAGCTATAAGTAGATGATCACTGACTCCAGCAGTGCATGTGTATGTGTGTGTGCAGTGTACTGTGGTCCAAACAATATGACTTGCTCTGACTGTATGTGTCCATCTCTGTGTTTGATTTGTTGACTATTGTTCTAGCAAATTCTCTCTGGCTCTATGTGTGTGTGTGTGTGTATGTATGTGTGTGTTAATCCCTGGCTGTGACTGTGTATGTCCTCCATATTATGGTTGCAACCGTGTATGTTTGACTGTTGTTCTGACTGTGCATCCAGCTGACTGTGTGTTTGATTCTGGCCCCCTCATGCTGGCTGAATCTGTTTGATCATTTATGTACGATGAGACTCTGGTCATGTTGGTGTGTGTGCTCAATGTACTGTGGTGCTTTTGCTCCAACTGCATGTCTAGCTGCCTCTGTAGGTTTAACGCATAGCTCTGTGGGTCCAGCAGCTGACTCTGACTCTTGTCCCATGGACTTTGCATGGTCTGTGTGTGTGTGTGTGTGTGTGTGTGTGTATGTGTCTGGTTTTGTCAGCCTGATTCTGGGTTAGTTGGTCTACGCGTCTGTCTGACAATTTTAACTGAGAGCTTGCTTTTTATTACCTGTGTGTATCCTGGTAGATCTTTGGTTTGATTCTGTGAAAATCCAGGTGGCCGACAGTGTGATTAGGTACCTTTAATTATCATACTTAGCTCCCCCTGTATATATGGCCAGTGGCACTTTGTTGGTTTATTTCTGCGTAACTGTGTGTATGAGACAGAAAGACAATGTGTGGATGCCTGGCATATAGTAGGCACTCAGTAAAGTTCTTTTGAATGAATGACCAGTTGTTCAGCCTGTTCTCCATTAACTGACTGTCTTGCGTGGGCACCTCCTGCTAATGTCTGTACAGATCCCACTCTTTCTTTGAGCTTGGTTCCAGCAGTGTGGCCAGCTGGCTGATTGTATTTCTATTTCAGTCTTTCTTTGGCTGGGTGGCCAAATCAGCTCAGCTACTTTCAGGTGTCCGACAAACCTTGAGCTGCTTGAACAAGCATGCATGTGTGTTTCTGACTTTTTGATGGACTTTGCATTGTTGCCTGTCTACCAGATCCTCAGACTGTTGTTCTACATGTCAGACATACCAGGATTATGACTCACTCTGTCTTTGTGTCAGGCATCTTGTGTTGGACTGATTTTCACATTGAGTCTGACTGATTTTGTGTTTGATCATCTGATTGTATGTTCACTTGTGATTCTGATGGTGAATTTTGTCCAGCTGTGCATGTGTTTTTTACTGTATCCCACCGACAGCGTCTGACTGACAGTCTCATAATCAGTCTGTTTCTGTCAATCCGGTTGTGCCATTTATCACTGTACCCACCTAAATAACTTCTCACAGCTGAGGTATCAGCTCATCTCTCCTGACTGTGGGCAGAAATCTTTCTGTCCAGCTGTCTTCTATGAGTATTGTCCTGAAAGCTTTCTTTGGCTGGCAGCTAGTCACTGTGTCTTCCTGTCTCCCTAGGTACTGGTTCTTAAAGGGAAACTTCCTCATCATCATTGTCAGTGTGATAATCATCCTGCCTCTGGCCCTCATGAAACACTTGGGTAAGAGGTTTCCTGGGTTGGTCATTGGATAGAGGGGTTAGAGAGGGGGAGCCAGACTGAGAAAATTCCCATTTTCAAGGGCTGTAGAACACCAGGAGAGAGCTTGTTTGATGTTGGTTTTAACAGATTAGTAGGAGTTTGCTGTGGAAGGGAGGCTGGTCTGGGTGAAAGTAAAAGCATATACAAAGGTGATTGGGGTGAGGGTGCCTTGAAGGCCAGACTAGGGGTTTAGGATTTGCAGTGGGGTTCCCCTTGATTCCTGAGGCTCTGTATGTTGCCCCTTGCAGGCTACCTGGGGTATACCAGTGGTCTCTCTCTGACCTGCATGCTGTTTTTCCTCATTTCGGTGAGTCAGAGTGAAGGACATGAAAAAGTAGGGAGAGAGTTTGTCACATTGGGATATAGCCTCCCCCATGACCTTATATCCCTGCTCCTCTGACTCCCAGGTCATCTATAAGAAGTTCCAGCTTGGCTGTGTTGTAGGCCGCAATGAGACAGCAGTAGAGAGTGAAGCGCCCCCGGGCCTCCTCATACAGGGGCTCAACAGCAGCTGTGAGGCCCAGATGTTCACGGTTGACTCACAGGTGGGTGTGCAGGTGGGTAGGAGCCTGCATCACACTCAGACCCTCTGGTCCTGTCACATGGTGCATCCTACTCAGAGTGGAGCCAGGTATTGGACACTGGGGTGCTTCCATTTGTCTGATGTGGAAGGCGATGGCAGGGCCAGGAGTAATGGGGAGGAGGGGAGGGACCCCTGTGGGCTCTAATCCCATGTACTTGGGCCGTTCCCTCAGATGTCCTACACAGTGCCCATAATGGCTTTCGCCTTTGTTTGCCACCCTGAAGTGCTGCCCATCTACACGGAGCTCTGCCGGTGAGTGGGCAGGCAGGTGGGCATGCGTGATGGGCCAGCAGGTGGGGCAATGGTCATAATGTCTGACAATCCCTATAGCAGTGCTGGGACTGTAGCTTGATGGTGGGTAGGTTGTGCTAAAAGAGGGGTTTGGGGTGGCCAGGAGGCCTCAGGGGACTCAGGGCAGTCACTGTTTACTGATTGGGGCTTAGGTATTCTACTATTTTAGCTATTTTAACATCCAGTACAAGTGTGAATGGAATGGACAGAGTTGGGAGGAAAAGTCAGATAGAGGAGGTGGTATGCACGGATGGGCATGGGGAGACAGAGACGGTCAGATGGATGGGGAGGTATGGACAGACTGAGCGGGAGGCGGGGATGATACACTAGGGGGATGTGTGGATGATCAGACAGGGAGGGACAGCATGGGTGGTCAGATGAAAGGGAGAGGCAATGGCAGTCAAAAGGAGGGGAGAGGCAGAGATGGTCAGATGGGGTGAGATAAGGATGGACAGAGAGGGAAGGTAGAACCAGGCATCCCAGTATGTACCAATTGAATTTCAATCTGGGAGAAAGGGACTCTGGAGGGTGGGGCTGGTTTTGAGGGGCCTGGGCCAAATCCAGGACTCTGGGCATGACAGTTCTGTGACCTTGACACTGCAGGCCATCCCAAAGAAGGATGCAGGCTGTGGCCAACGTGTCCATTGGGGCCATGTTCTGCATGTATGGGCTCACAGCAACCTTTGGATACCTCACCTTCTACAGTGAGTGGGGCTGGGGCCTGGGCTGGGGGACAGCTGGGGTGGGGACTGGGCAGAGGGCTGGGGCAGGAGCCTCTGAGCCCTTTCCCTCCATGACCTTGTTTTGGAAACCATCGGTTTCCAAAGGGGGGGGGTGCACATCATGTGTATAGATCTTGTTACTGTGGTGGGGGGTGGGTTTCTGGGGTACTGGTCCTGGTGCTCCTGCCACATCCTTCATCCTGTGTCCCTTGTCCATGGCCTAGGCAGCGTGGAGGCGGAGATGCTGCACATGTACAGCCACAAGGACGTGCTCATCCTCTGCGTACGCCTGGCCGTGCTGCTTGCAGTGACCCTTACTGTGCCAGTCGTGCTATTTCCTGTGCGTGGGGGCGAGGGTGGGCCCGGGGAGCCGAGGGACAGGAATGGATGGGTAGAGGCGCATGCATGGGTGTTTGGATGGATGGATGCAGGAGGAAGGGAATGACAGATGGGGGAGGCAGAGTTGTCAGATGGACAGAGAAGGCAGGACAGAGAGGGTCGGGGACCAGGGGTAGTCAGTTGGAGGGAGGAGGCACAGAGGGATGGCTAGACAGAAGAGGGAGGCAGGAATGGCCAGTCAGAGGGTAGAAGCATGGATAGATGATCAGTTAGAATGGAGGAACAGGGATGGACAGAAAAAGGGTGGAGGCAGAAGTGGAGAGATGTAGGAGGGCCAAGGCTCTCAGATAGGGAGGTTGGAGTGATCAGACAGGAGGGAAGTAGAGGGAGAGGCAGAGATCTCAGATTGGTGGAAGGACAGGTGGATGGTCAGAAAGAGGAGGAGGCAAGGATTTCAGACAGTGGGTGGAGGCACAGATGGGTGATCAGACAGAAGGAAGAGACATGGCTTGTCACAGGATGGAGGCAGGAAGCTCATTCAGAAGGTGGACGTACAGATGGATGGTCAGACAGGGTAGCACCATAGATAGTCAGAGGGAGGGGAAATTGGGGATGTCAGAGAGAGAGTGGAGTTAAAGATTGATGATCACATGGAAGGCAAGGCAGCACTTGGGTCCTGACCCCTGCCCCACCCTGCTCTGGCCACAGATCCGCCGGGCCCTGCAGCAGCTGCTTTTCCCAAGCAAGGCCTTCAGCTGGCCACGGCATGTGACCATAGCCCTGATCCTGCTTATTTTGGTCAATGTTCTTGTCATCTGTGTGCCGACCATCCGGGATATCTTTGGGGTTATCGGTCAGTATCCCCAACTCCATTCCCATACTCTACCTAATATGGGCCTTGTACTCAAATTTAGGTTGATTCCTGTCCCTCCTTCTTGTTTTCCAGGGTCCACCTCAGCCCCCAGTCTCATCTTCATCCTTCCCAGCATCTTCTACCTCCGCATCATACCCTCTGAGGTGGAGCCCCTCTTCTCCTGGCCCAAGATCCAGGTGAGTATTCCAGAGGAGAGCTGAGAAAAGAGGGAACATTCTCAGGAGGGGCAAGGGAAGGAGCATCTGTGGAGGGAGGATGGTCTGGAAGAATGAAGCTGATTGTCTTAGGAAAGGGCAGGGCAGATAGCATCAGTAGGGTCTGGGAAGACGGAGTGCTCCAGAAGGGGCTGGCAGAAAGGGAGCGTTTTCCAGGCAGATGGAAGGAACAGTATTGGGAAGAGAGCAAGGAGCACTTTCAAGAATGGCTGGAGGTGGCTGGCAAGTTTGTGAAGTGGTTAGAACCTGGTGCTGATAACAGTAAGGTCTGGGGTGTGAGATCCCTGCACCGGCCAGCTGCCAAAAAAAAAAAAAAAGGAGGAGGAGGATGGAGGAGAGCATTCCCTGAAGGATTCTAGAAGGGTTCTAGAAGATGGAAAAATTCCCAGGAAGGGGCTGACTTTAAGGAAGGAGAGGGAGCATAAAGGAGGGTCAGGAATGGATGGTGCCCTCTCTGGAGGGGGTGGAGGGCTTGAGGAACATCATCAAGAGGAGCCTGGGTAGGGCGTCCCAACCAGCCCCATGTTCTCTCCCTCTTGCCTGCAGGCCCTGTGTTTTGGCACCCTGGGGGTCCTATTCATGGCAATCAGTTTAGGCTTTATGTTTGCCAACTGGGCCACAGGCCAGAGCCATGTGTCTGGACACTGACCATGCCTGCACCATCTGGGTCACCATGCGCATGCACGCGTGGGCTCTCCTAGGTCCCTCCTGCCTGGCGTGTGGAGGTGGCTAGTTCCCATTAATGTGGCTGTCAGAGGTGGGGTACAGCAGAAGCTGCAGAGTGGTCCACTTCCCTCCTCCCCAGCGACGCCGAGCTTGGATCATGGCCCTAATTCCAACCCCAACTCTGCCGGGGGGAGGAGCAGGCCAGGTCCTTGGGGACCCCTTGCCTAGCCCAGTCCTCTGCCTCCTCCTGGCTGAAGCTATTTGTCAGGATTACCCTCGGGCTAAAGGGGAAGAATAAAGATGCTGAATTGCAACTCTGGTCTCAGCCTCGTGATCTTTTTCTAAGACATCTTAGGGAGCTTCTCTACGTGCAGGCAGGGGTAAACTGAGGCCTTGAGAGCAGGACTGTGCTGACTCTCACGTATTCACTCGCTTCTCCACTCCTTCAGTAATTTGCTACTCAACTTATTTCATTCACTCACTCACTTGCTCAACTCCACTGAGAGCCGACTGGGTGCTAGGCACTGTTCTAGGTGCTGGGGATATAGCAGTGAATTAAGCAGACAAAAATGCCCTGCACCATGGAATACTACTCTGCCATAAAAAAGAATGAAGTACTCCCATTTGCAACAACATGGATGAGCTTGGAGAGACATGTTCAGTGAAATAAGCAAAGCACAGAGGGATAAATACCACATGTGCTCACTCATATGTGGGAGCTAAGAGAGAAAGAAGAAAGGAAAGAAAGACCACAGTAGTGCATTGGACTTACACAGGGAGGGAACATTCTTAGGGCTACAAAGTGGAGTTGGGGGGGAAGGGGGAGGTGGAGGGAGGTTGGGGATAATTGTGTGGGGGACACAGGGTACAAAAGTAATTTCTGGTAATGGGTGTGCTGCCAGTATGAATCTGGCCCTCACATCATGGGCACTAGGGGTGACAATTAGCTTTGTATCTCATGAATATTCATTAAAAAAAATGCCCTGGTGTTGATATTCTAGCATAAGAGCGGGCAAACTATGGCCCACAGACCAAATTCAGCCTGCCACCTGTCTTTGTATGGCCCTTGAACTAAGAATGTTTTTATAGTTCTAAATGATTGGAAAAAAATCCAAAGAAGAATATGTTGTGACACTTGGAAATTATACAAAATTTAAATTTCAATTTCCATAAATCAAGTTTTATTGGAACTCAATCATTCTTGTTCACTTATGTATTGTTTATGGCTCTTTTGTGCAGAGTTGAGGAGTGGCAACAGAGACCATATGGCCTGCAAAGCCTAAGCTACTCTCTGGCCTTTTTTTTTTAAAAAGATGACCGGTAAGGGGATCTTAACCCTTGACTTGGTGTTGTCAGCACCACGCTCACCCAGTGAGCAAACTGGCCATCCCTATATAGGATCCAAACCCGCGGCCTTGGTGTTGTCAGCACCGCACTCTACCGAGTGAGCCACGGGGCCGGCCCTCTCTCTGGCCTTTTTCAGAAAAAGTTAGCTGACCTCTCATCTAGCAGAAAGGAGGAAAGAGAGAAATCATTTCTGATAAAGACGAGAACTGATGAGGAGGCGTCACTGAGGAGGGGACAAGGAGCTGGGTCCTAGGTTGGCAGGAAGGAGCAAGCCCCATGGTTATCTTGGCAAAAAGTGTTCCAGGCAGAGGAAGCAGCAAGTGCAAAGGCCCTGAGGTAGGAACGAGCATAGCAGATCCAAGCAAGGGTAAGGAGGGCCTAGCGTGAGTATGCGAGTGCCAGTTTCACCACAGCCTTGCCCACAGCCTGAATTATAAAATGTGGATTTTTATCAACTTAATAGGTGAAAATGGTATTGCTGTCAAAATTCACATGTTTATTTATGAAAGAAGTTTTTAGAATTTTAAGTGACATTTGTTTATCTTCCCAGATACTTTTTATGCGTATTCAAGCCACTAAAGATATGTAATCTTTTTCTTCTCTTCCTATTTACAAATAGGGCAGTTGACTGTAATCAGCTAATACATGTTCTTTGTTTCAATGTTCTTCATTCATTATTCCCACTAAACTTAAGCTCAACAAGCCTGCTTTTTAATAATAATGGTAACCTGAAATTTTAGCATCTGGCCTTAAAAATGCAAATCTTTATATTTAACAAAAAGCACCGCAAAATGAGACGAAGATGATGCCCCTGCTCCTGGTTTCAACGGTGATCAAAAACCTGTTTTGGGGCCAACCCAGTGGCTCACTCGGGAGAGTGCGGCGCTGGGAGCGCCAAGGTCTTGGGTTCGGATCCTCTGTAGGGATGGCCGGTGCGCTCACTGGCTGAGCGCGGTGCGGGCGACACCAAGCCAAGGGTTCCGGTCCCCTTGCCGGTCACCAAAAAAAACCCAAACAAACCTGTTTTGATGTGATGCTAAAGGGAGCACTTTCACAAGAATTTCAATCCTATTTTCTTGTGTAGCATGGAGATCTGTGTGAATGGTCATAACTTGTTCTATTCTTCGTTAAAATGGGTCTGTCTTGGGAAGCTCTGAAGGTTTTAGGAATTGATGCCATGCAAAGAAAAAGAAAGAAAGAAAGAAACTCCATCTAGAATATTATCCTGGGGCTTTACTCATACTTTGGGTTTACTGCACAAAGAACTCCATCTTTAAAAAAAATTTATATTTTGAGATATAATTCACATACCATGAAACCCACCATTTAAAAGTGTACAATTCAGTGATTTTTAGTATATTCATAATGTTGTGCAACCATTATCACTATCTAATTCCAGAACGTTTCCATCTTCCCATAAAGAAACCCTATACCTATTAGCAGTAACTCCCCCCTCCTCCCAGCCTCTGGCAGCCACTAATCTACTTTCTGTCTCTATGGATTTGCCTATTCTGGGCATTCAGATAAGTGGACTCATGTGCTATGTGGCCTTTTGTGTCTGGCTTCCTTCCCTTAGCATAATGTTTTCAAGGTTCATCCATGTCATAGCATGTATCAGTACTTCATTAAGTCTTCCAATCTATGAAAACGGGATATCTTTCCATTTATTTAGGTCTTCAATTCCTTTCAGTAATGTTTTGTAGTTTTCAGTGTATGAGTCTTGCACTTTCTTGGAATACAAGTCCCATTTAGGGGATTGTCTTAGTCTGTTTTGTGCTGCTATGACAGAATACCTCAGACTGGGTAATTTATAAAAAACAGAAATTTATTTTTTCACAGTTCGGGAGGCTGGGAAGTCCAAGATCAAGGTGCTTACACCTGGTGAGGACTTTTTGTTGGGTCCTCACATGGTGGAAGGCCAAAGGGCAAGAGAGAACCAACTCCCTCTGTCAAGCTCCTTTATAAGGGCACTTAATCCCATTCATGAGGAAGGATCCCTCATGGCCTAATCACCTTTTAAAGGCCCCATCTCTTAATGCTATCACACTGGCAACACCTGAATTTTGGAGGGGACACATTCAAACCACAGCAGGGATTAAAATTAACATCTTAATTTATAACAATCTAGTTTGGATTAATATCAACTTAATTTCAATACTATATAGATACTTTGTTCCTATATAGCTTTGCCCACCTCCTTTATGTTGTTATCGTCATAAATTACATCGTACACATTGTGTGCTCATTAATGCCAATTATAGATCTATAATTATTGTTTTATGCAGTTGTCTTTTAGATCAGATAGCAGAGAAGTTACAAACAAAAAAATACATTAATTCCAACTTTTATATCTACCTATGTAGTTACCTTTTAACAGTATTATTTCTTCATGTGAATTTGAGTTAGTCTGGTGTCTTTTCATTTCAGTCTGAAATACTACCTTTAATCTTTCCTGTAGGCAGCACAGCATCTACTAGCGATGAACTCTTTTTGTTTATCTGGGAATGTCTTAATTTTTCCATCATTTTTGAAGATTAGTTTTGCCAGATATAGAATTCTTTGTTGATAATTTTTTTCTTTCAGCACTTTGAATATGTCATTCCCTCACATTTCTGGTCTCCATTGTTTCTGATGAGAAATCAAGCTGGTAATCTTGCTGACAATTCTTTGTATGTGATGAATTGCTTCTCTCTTGCTGCTTTCAAGATTCTCTGTCTTTTGACAGTTTGATTACGATGTGTCTCAGTGTGGATTCCTTTGAGTCTGTCCTACTTGGGGTTTGTTGAGCTTCCCGGATGTGCATATAAATGGTTTTAAAAATCAAATTTAGGGAGTTTTTGCCCATTATTTCTTTAAATATTCTTTCTGCTCCTTTCTCTCCTTTCCTTTTGGGGCTCTCATTACCGTTATGTTTGGATGCTTGGTGGTTTCTCACAGGCCTCTTAGACTCTGTTCATTTTTCTTCATTCTTTTTTCTTTGTGCTCCTTAGACTGGATAATTCCAAGTGACCTATCTTCAAGTTCACTTTCTGCATGCTGAAATCTGCTAGTGAATTTTTCATTTCAGTTATTACACTTTTCAACTCCAAAGTTTGTATTTGGTTCATTTTTATAGTTTCTATGTCTATATTGATATTATGCATTTGGTGAGATATTGTTTTCATACTTTCCTTTAGTTCACTAGACATGGTTTCCTTTGGCTTTTGGGGTATATTTTAAATAGCAGATTGAGGGCTGTCCAGTTAGCTCAATTGGTTAGAGCGTAGACTTATAACCCCAAGGTCATGGGTTCAGATCCCCAACATGGGTTCAGATCCCCATACAACCCCCTCTCCCCCAATAAATAGCAGTTTGAAAGTCTTTATATAGTAAGTCCAACATCTGGGCTTTCTCAGGGACAGTTTCTATAGATTGCTTTTTTTTTTCTTCTTCCGGTTTCTTTGCATGTCTCATAATTTTTTGTTGAAAACTGGACATTTCAAATAATATAATGTGTCACCTTTGGAAATCAGATTCTGTCCCCTTCCAAGAGTTTTTTTTTGTTGTTTGTTTGTTTAGTTTTTTTTCCTGAATGAATTCTGTAGTCTCTATTCTTTGTTTTTTGTGGCCAGTGAAGTTTCTGTTTGGCTAGCTTAGTGGTCAGCTAACAATTGGACAGAGATTTTCTTAAATGCCTAAAACCAGAAAGCCTCCCAGTCTTTGCCAAGGGGTTCTCTGTGTTTGTTGGGACATGCCTTCAACACTCAGCCAGGCAGTTGACAACTTTGCCTTGTTCTTCACTTCCTGATTGCTTGGAGCCTCAAGGTCTGTCAGAGATGAGAGCTTAAGGCCTTCTCAGGTCTTTTGTGGACATGTGCGTGGCCTTCTAGATTCCCAGGAATAAGTCAGAGCTAATCTAAGCACCTGTGGATATCTCATTTCTCAGTTTTTCCTTTTAAGCTTGTTGGTTAGTTTATTGTTTGCCCCAACTGTTGTCTACTGCCTCAGCTTTTACTGTGAGTTTGAGTGAGGTCGAATGAAGACAAACCTTTCAAGTATGTTCTTCCATGGAACCACCAGACAGGTCAAAACAAACAACTACAATTCTTTGTGAATAAGGTCCATTCTGTTCTTTCTGGTACTAGTACCTGTATCACAGAGCTGGGAGCAGGGATGGAACGAGAGTAAGTTAAAACACCACAAAGCTTACTGTTCTTACTGAGATTCAGCTGGTTTTTCTTGATTAGACATTCCCCTGGTTGCTGCGAGCTTTTGGTTGGTTTTCAAAGTTCTGAAAAAGTTGATACTGACAGTTATTTCATTGCTTTTATGGAGGGACCGACTTCTAAAATTCCTTATTCTGCCATTTTAATTATGTTAGCAACCTTAAACTTTTTAACGTCATTACCGGGCTTTAAAAAGTTTAAAGTTAATTGATAACTTTAGACTCCATTTTCACATGTCCTTTTATTGCTTTAACTCTAATCTCCTTTTCCAATTTTTGTGTTGCTGTGGCCTAGGATTTTAGCACCATCTCAAATTTATGATCCCCAAATGTCCTGAATTAGTATTTTTCCTAGATAAAATCATCTTAATGAACAATCAATTCTAATTAAACCATGTTAAAGCAGCATATGTTTTAGTAAATGATTCCTCAAATAATAAAATAAAGTCATAGGTCTGGGTGAGCTCACCTAAAAGGAGCATTGGTGCTTTATTCCAAAGCTGAAAAATTCTCAGCTGTTATCCCTTTAAACATTGTTCTCTCTAAATCTTTCTATTTTCCCTTTCTAGAATTCTTGTTCAACATATGTCAGCTCTTCTCACTCTCTCCTCCATATCCTTGCATTTCTAGCTCTCTCTTATAACATGAATGCTTTCCTCAGACCTATATTTCAGTTCACTAATTCTTTCTCCATTTGTGTCTAATCTACTGTTTAAAATGTTTTTTAAATCACCCCTTGTCATTTTTAGAAGTTGTATTTGGTTCTTTCTCAGATATTCAGATGAGCCTGTTGTTTCTCACCTTCTCTTGGTCTTTCATTAAGAATAGTATTTTTTCCTTTTTATTTTGCAATAATATAGATTTACAGGAAGTTGCAAAGTAGTACAGAGATGTCCTGTCACCCAGTTTCTCCCAATGGTTACATCTTACATTACTATAGTATAATATCAAAGCCAGGAAACTGACATTGGTACAATAGTGTGTATGGTCCTATGCTTTTTTTAAAATTCACACGTGTACATTCCTGTAACCAACACCACAATCAAGATACAAATGTTTCCATCACCACAATGATATCCCTCTTGCTACTCTGATTTAGTCACACCCACTCTCCTCCCAACCACCATCCCTAACCCATAACAACCACTAATTTGTTCTCATTTTTATAATTTTGTCTTTTTTAGAGTGCTGTGTAAATAGAATCATACAGTATGTAACCTTTTGGGGGCTTATTTCACTCAGCATAATTCCTTGGAGATTTATCTAAGATGTTTGTGTACCAATAGTTTGTTCCTTTTTATTGCTGAGTAGTATTCCATGATATGGTTGTACCACAATTTGTTTAATCATTCATCTACTATAGGACTTTTTGGTTATTTATAGCCTTTGGCTATTACAAGTAAAGCTGCTATGAACAATTATGTATAGGTTTTTGTGTAGACAAAAATTTTAATTTCTCTGGGGTAAACATCCAGAAATGCAGTTTTTGGGTTGTATGGTAGTTGCATGTTTAGTTTTATAAGAAACTGCCAGAGTGGCTGTAAGATTTTACATTCCCAGAAGCATTTTATGAGATATCCAGATTCTCCATATCCTTGCCAGCATTTGATGTTGTCACTATGTCTTTTATCTTAGCTGTTTTGATAAGAGTGTAGTGATATCTCATTGTGGTCTTAATTTACATCAGGTGATGCAAATTAGTTTTCAACTTCTTTTCATGTGCATATTTGCTTATTTCCTCTTCATTGAAATGTACATTCATATCTTTTGACCATTTTCTAATTGGACTTTTTTTTTTTTTTACTGTTGAGGTTTGAGAGTACTTTATATATTCTGGATATGAGTCTTTTGTTGGATACTTGATATACAAATATTTTCTCCCAGTCTGTATCTTGTTTTTCCATTTCCTTATCAGGGTTTTTTTTGTAGAGAAAAGGTTTCAAATTTGGCAAAATATTTTCTCCCCCTGTGGATTGTGCTTTTGGAGTCATGTTTAAGAATTGCTTACCATGCTCTCAATCTGGAAGACTGTTCTTCTATATTTTCTTCTAAAAGTTTTTACTTTTACATTTTGGATTTAAATATATGACCCATTTGAGTTATTTTTTGTATAAAGGTATGAAGTCAAGGCCTATGGATATCCAACTGTTCCATCACCATTTTTTAAGAGGACACTCCTTTCTTTTTATGTATCTGCTATGGTTTACTTGTGTCCTCCAAAGGTTCATGTATTGGAAACTTAATCCCCATTGTAACAGTGTTAAGAGGGTGTGAAATCCTATTATGGTAATTGAAAGGTGGGGCCTTTACGAGGTGATTAGATTGTGAGGACTGTACCTTTGTGAATGGATTAATCCATTGATGGTTCAATGAGAGTAATGGACATGGTTCTGATGGTTTTAGAAGGAGAGAAAGTAAGGAGGTTAGCTCTCTCTCTTGCTCAGGCCATTTGCCATGTGATGCCCTGCATTGCTGTAGAGTAACCACCAAGAAAAAGGCCCTCACCAGTTGTGTTCCCTGGACTTTGGACTTCCCAGCCTTTGAAACTGTAAGAAATAAATTTTATTTCCTTATAAATTACCCAGTTTCAGGTATTCTACTGTAAATAACAGAAATGGGCTAATACACTATTTTTATTACAAAAAAAATCAGTGTGGGGCTATTTCTAGGTTCTCCATTTTGTTCCATTGATCTATGTGTCTATTCTACTCCCGATACTACATAGTCTTGATTCCTATAGATATATAATAAATATTGAAATCTGGTAGTAATTCCTCCCATTTTATTATTTTTTTTCAAAATAGTTCAGCTATTCTGGTTCTTTTGCCTTTGCATATAAATTTTAGAATACTATTGTCTATATCTACAAAAATAATGCTGGGATTTTGATAGGAATTGCATTAAATCTGTACATCAAATTGTGGAGAACTGACATCTTTACTATGTTGAGTCGTCTAGTCCATGAATACTGTACCTTTTTCTACTTCTCTAGATCTTTTTTGATTCCTTTCATCAATATTTGTAGTTTTCTTTTTTTTCCTTTTTTGTCTTTTTTCGTGACTGGCAATGGATCGCAACCCTCAGTGTTGTGCCCGTACCGGACTGGGACCGGCAATGGGATCGCAACCCTCAGTGTCGCGCCCGCACCTCGCTCAGCCAGTGAGCGGCTGGTCTGTATGTGGGATCTGAACCCTCGGCGGGAGCACCGCTGCGCTCCCAAGCAGAGCACTGTAGCAGTGCGCCACCGGGCAGGCCCGGTATTTGTAGTTTTCAGCACACAAGTTCTGTATATGTTTTATTAGATTTATACCTAAGTATCTCATTTTATTTGCAGCATTGTAGATGGAATTGTATTTTAAATTTAGTTCCCATGTGCTCATTGCCCACTATTCCCACTAGCATCAGTGCTGACCTGGATGTTGTGCCCAATGCAATAAGAGGTGTAAGTATTTAAAATGATGTTAAAGAGTATTTTTCAGATAATAGGAATATCTGCTTAGGAAGCCCAAGAAAATCAATAAAAAGCATTAGAATTAGGAAAAGAATTCATTAAGTTGGCATGGACACAAAATAAATATACAAAATTCAATTTGTATTCCTACATCTGAGCAATAATCAGATAGAAATTACAGTGGGGAAAAAGGTCCCATTTATAATGACAACAAAAATAGTAAAACAAACAAACAAGAATCTCACTAGGAATAAACTGAACCAGAAATATATCTGACCATAGTAAGAAAAGTATAAAACTGAACTGAAAGACATTAAAGAAGATGGGAATAAACTTGCAGAAATACTCTGTTCCTAGATGAGAAGACTCAAATTGTACAGGTGTCATTTCTGACATCTATTTTATTCAATTTCTATTTTATGTAATTGTCTATTTAATTCTATTTATAAACAAAATCCAGGCAGGATTTTCTTTGGATTATGACATATTGATTCTAAAGTTTGCCAGTGGAAAACTATGTGGCAGCAGAATAAATATATAAGAATAGCTAAGATTTTTTTTGAAAACTAATTATAATGTCTTTGCCTTAATGAATACTGAAATTTATTTTAAAATCATAATAAAGGGGCTGGAATAATGTGGTAAACAGAATAAGGGCTCCCCAAAGATGTCCACGTCCTTGTCCACAGAACTTGTGAATGTGTTAAGTTACATGTAAAGGAGAATTAAAGTTGCAGGTGGAATTAAGGTGGCTTAACCTTAAAATGGGAGATTATCCTGGACTATCTTGTAGGTCCAATGTAACCACAAGGGTCTTTATAAAAGAGAAAGAGTGTAGTGGATTGAATTATGTCCTCCCCAACCTCACTGAAGCTTGAATTTTGTCTCTCAAGTTTTATGTATTAGAAACTTGGCCCCTACTGTGACTGTTAAGAGCATGGGGAATCCTATTACGGTAATTGAAAGGTGGAGCCTTGAAGAGGTGATTAGATTGTAGGACCATGCCCTAGTGAATGGATTAAAAATGGTGCTCAGGGTGTGTTTCTGAGGGCTTTAAAAATAGAGTACATGAGAGGTTAGTCTCTCTGTGCTCTCTCTGCTCCACCGTTTTCTGCAGTGTGAAACCATTGGGTCACTGTTGCCACCACCAACGCCTTCACCAGTTGTGTTCCCTGGACTTTGGACTTCCAGCCTCTGAAACTGTAAGTGATAAATTTCATTTTCTTTACAAATTACCCACTATTTTGTTATAAGCAACAGACACGGACTAATACAAAGAGGGAGGCAGATGAGAGAGTCAGAGAAAGAGATGGGATAAAAGAAGCAGGGTCAGAGAGATGTTATGTTGTTCGTTCTGAAGATGGAGGAAGAGAGCCTGGAGCCAAAAAGTGTAAGACACCTGTAGAAGATGGAAAAAGCAAGGAACCAACTCAGTTAGATGACACAACAAAATGAGAAAAACTAACTAGCATATGAGGGAGGAAATTTAAAAAGAGACTAATACCTTAAAAAAATAATGTAGAGTAACTCCTAGAACTGAAGGATTCATTCAGTGAAATAAAAAACACAACTGAGAGTTTAAGCAGCAGGCTAGAGCAAGCAGAAGAAAGAATTTCTAATCTTGAAGACAGTCTTTTTGAAATAACCCATGTTAAAAAAAAAAAAGAAAAAAGGAGAAAGAATCAGAAAAAATGAAGAAAATCTTAGAGAGCTAGCAGATAACCTTAAGTGCACAAACATATGAATCATGGATGTTCCAGAGGGGGAAGAGAAAGGGAAAGACATTGAAAACATATTCAACAAAATAAGAGCAGAAAACTTACTACGTATAGGGAGAAACATGGACCTTTAGATCCAGGAGGCTCAAAGATCCCAAAACAGGTTCAGTTCAAAAAGGTACTCTCCAAGACATGTTATAATCATATCAACAAAAGTCAAAGACAAAGAGAAAATCCTAAAAACAGCAAGAGAAAAATGTAAAGTCCCTGTAAGGGAGCCCCCATCAGACTAACAGCAAAAACTCTACAGGCCAGAAAAGAGTGGGATAATATACTCAAAATGCTAAAGAAAAAAACTGTCAGCAAAGAATACTATACACAGCAAGGTTATCCTTCAGAAATGAAGGACAAATAGTATATTTCCCAGACAAACAAATACAATCACTATCATGAATACATAAGAAAGAACAAAACCCAGTGGTAGAACAAAAAGGCAAACAAAATAGAGAAAGAAACTGTACCTTACCTCCTCAAAAAACCAACAAACACTGAAGACAAACAATAAAAGGGAAAGAAAGGAGCAAAAGATATTTGAATCATCCAATTGAAAATTCATTAATGACATGAGTAATACAATACTTTTCAATAACAACCCTAAATGTAAATGGATTAAATTCCTCACTCAAAACACAAGACTGACTGATTGGATTAAAAAGCTAGACCCAACTATATCCTGCCTACAAGAGACTCACCTCACCTGTAAAGACACATATAGACTAATAGTGAGGGGATGGAAAAAGATATACCATGCAAATGGAAACCAAAAGTGAGCAGGAGTAGCTATTCTTATATCAGATAAAATAGACTTTGAACCAAAAGCCATAAAAAGAGACAAAGAAAGACATTATATACTGATAAAAGTATCTTTCCAGCAAGAAGACATAACAATCATAAATATATATGCACCCAACACTGGAGCACCCAGCTATATACAGCACACACTGTTAGACCTAAAGAAAGAGATAGACCCCAACACAGTGATAATCGGGGACCTGAACACTCCTCTCTCAGCACTGGACAGATCATCTAGGCATCAAATCAACATAGAAACACAGGATTTAAACTATACTTTAGACCAATTGGACCTGGCAGATACCTACAGAACATTTCATCCAACAACTACAGAACATACATACTTCTCACCAGTTCATGGAACATTCTCCAGGATAGACCACATGTTACATCACAAATGAAGTGTCATAAAATTTTTAAAAATTGGGGCCGGCCCGGTGGCGCACTGGATAGTGCGCCGCTTGGGAAGCGTGGCGGCGCTCCCGCCCGAGGGTTCGGATCCCACATACAGACCGGTTCCCGCTCACTGGCTGAGCGAGGCGCGGGAGCAACACCGAGGGTTGCAATCCCATGAAAAAAAAAAAAAAAAAAAAAAAAAAAAAAAAAAAAAAAAAAAAAATTTTTAAAATTGAAATCATTTCAAGTATCTTTTCAGAGCACCTCATATTAAAAGTAGAAATCAATAACAAGTGAAACTCTGGACACTATACAAATACATAGAAATTAAACAGCATGCTCCTGAATGACCTATGGTCCAGGAAGAAATTAAACAGAAAATCAAAAAATTTCTCAAAACTAATGAAAAGAAATAACTAATGAAAGTAATGAAATAAACTTAATGAAACTAATGAAAAAATGAAAATAAATAAAATAACTTTACCAAAACCTGTGGAACAATGCAAAATCAGTACTAAGAAGGAAATTTATTGCAATAAATGCTTACATCAAAAGAATAGATTTCAAATAAACCACCTAATTGTACACCTCAATGAGCTAGATTAACAAGAACAATCCAACTCCAAAATTAGTAGATGAAAAGAAATAATTAAGATCAGAGTACAACAAAATGCAATAGAGACCCCCAAGACTGATATAAAAGGTCAATGAAACAAAAAGTTGTTTTTTTTAGAAGACGAACAAAATAGACAAACCATTAGCTAGGCTAAGCAAGAAAGAAGAGAGAAGACCCAAATAACAAAAATCAGAATTGAAAAAGGAGACATTACAGCTGTTACCACAGAAATACAAAGAATCATTAGAGACTATTATAAACAACTCTCTATGAACAAATATGAAAACCTGGAGGAAATAGATAAATTTCTAGACACATACAAACTACTGAAACTAAACTAGGAAGAAATAGAAAACCTGAACAGACCAATAAGGAACATTGAGATTGAAACAGTAATCAGAGGTGTTCCAACAAAGAAAAGCCCAGGACCAGATGCCTTTACTGCTGAATTCTATCAAACATTCAAGGAGGAATTAATACCAATTCTCTTCAAACTATTCCAAAAAATTGAAACAGAGGCCACTCTCCCAAACTCATCCTATGAGGCCAGCATCACCTTGATACCAAAGTGAGATGAAAATACAACAGAGAAAGAAAACTACACAACACTATGTCTGATAAACAAAGATTCAAAAATCTTCAACAAAATATTAGCAATCAGAATACAGCAACACATCAAAAAATTAAACACTGTGACCATATGGGATTCATCCCAGGGATGCAAGGTTGGTTCAACATATGCAAGTCCATAATTGTGATACACCACATCAACAAAATCAAGGACAAAAACCATATGATTATCTCAATAGACATAGAGAAAGCGTTCAACAGAATTCAACATTGCTTCACGATAAAGGGTCTCAGCAAATTAGGTATAGAAAGAAAGTATCTCAACCCAATAAAAGCCATTTATGACAAACCAATTGCCAGTATCATCCTGAATGGGGAAGTGCTGAAAGCTTTCCCCTTAAGAACAAGAACAAGACAAGGATGCCCACCCTCACCACTCCTATTTAACATAGTATTGGAAGTACTTGCCAGAGCAATCAGGCAAGAGAAAGAAATAAAGGGCATCCAGATTGGAAAAGACGAAGTTGAACTGTCCCTGTTTGCAGATGACATGATCCTATATATAGAAAAACCCATAACCTCTACCAAAAAACTCTTAGAGCTGATAAAAAATTTCAGTAATGTTGCCTGCAAATTGTTACCAAATCAACATGCAAAAATCAGTAGCATTTTTATACTCTAATAATGAACTAGCAGAAAAGGAAATCAAGAAAGCAAGCCCATTTACCAGAGTCACTAAAAACAAAACAAAACAAAACAAAAACCTAGCAATCAATTTAAACAAGGAGGTAAAAGATCCCTACAATGAGAACTACAAAACACTACTGAAAGAAATTAAGGAGGACACAAAAAGGAGGAAAGAGATACCACGCTCTTGGAAGAATTAACATTGTGAAAATGTCCATACTAGCCAAAGCTATCTATAGATTCAATGCAATCCCCATCAAAATACCAATGACATTCTTCACGAAATAGAATAAACAATCCTTAGATTCATACGGAACAAGAAAAGGCCCTGAATAGCCAAAGCAATCCTGAGCAAAGAAAAAATAAAGCCAGAGGCATAACAATACCTGACTTCACAATATACTACAAAGCTACAACAACCAAAACAGCATGGTACAGAATAGAGAACCAAGAAATCAACTCACATATTTACAGCCAACTGATATTTGACAAAGGCAACAAGAACATTCATTGGGGAAAACACTGCCTCTTCAATAAATGGTGCTGGGTAAATTGGACATCCATATGCAGAAGAATGAAATTAGACCTGTACCTCTCACCATATACCAAAAACAACTCAAAATGGATTAAAGACTTAAGTATAAGACCTGAAAGTATAAAACTACTGAAACAGAACATAGGGGAAACACTCCAGGAAGTAGGACTGGGCAAAGACTTTGCAAATAAGACCCCAAAAGCAAAGGCAACAAAAGAAAAAATTTAAAAATGAGGTTATATCAGACTAAAAAGCTTCTGCTCAGCAAAGGAAACAGTCAACAGAGTGGAAAGACAACCTATAGAATGGGAGAAAATATTTGCAAACTACACATCTGACAAGGGATTAATATCCAGAATATACATGGAACTCAAACAACTTCACAGTAAAAGAAACCAAATACTCCAACTAAAAACCGGTTAAAGGAGCTGAATAGACATTTCTGACAGGAAGACATACCAGTAGGCAACGGGTACATGAAAAAATGCTCAACATCACTAATCATCAGGGAATTGAAAATCAAAGCCACATTGAGATATCATCTCACCCTAGTTAGACTGGTCATTAGTAAAAAGATTGAGAATAACAAATGCTGGCAAGGATGTAGACAGAGGGGAACACTTCTGCACTGATGGTGGGACTGTAAATTAGCACAGCCATTATGGAAAACAGTATGGAGTTTCGTCAAACAAGTACAGATAGAACTGCCATATTATCTAGCAATCCCACTGTTGGGTGTATACCCAAAGGAATGGAAATCATTTCAAAGGTATACCTGCACTTCCATGTTCATCACATGGGAGTGATGAACATTTACAATATTCAAGATATGGAACAAACTTAAAGTCCATAGATGGATGACTGGATAAAGAAAATGTGGTATATATACACAATGGAATACTGCTCAGCCATAAAAAAATGAAATTCTGCCATTTGCCATAACATGGATGAGCTTGGAGAAAATTATGTTAAGTGAAATAAGCCAGGCACAGAAAGAGAAATACTGCATGTCCTCATTCATAAGTGGGTGCTAAGAAATAAGGAAGGAAGGAAGGAAGGAAGGAAGGAAGGAAGGAAGGAAGGAAGGAAGGAAGGAAGGAAG